>NC_081224.1:845725-1143225 GCF_902713425.1 Acipenser ruthenus | reverse complement strand
ACTTTTATAAGGACTCGCTGAGCCAAGCTGTCGATTCTGACAGTTTATACTAGTGCAGTCGCAGCCTGTTGGAAACTTTCAAAAAAAGTAGGACATGTCAAGCACAAGCGCAGGTGGCATCTCTCTAAATACTCTGCCATGGAATCACAGGAAAGAAAACGTTGCTGAAAGCTTTTTCCTGTGCCCTCATCAGTTAGAATATCCACATTTACACACAGCTTGACGCTGGATTCAAATAGACATGATAAGGAATGATTCTGATCATGCTAGTCTCTCTCTCTCTCTCTCTCTCTCTCTCTCTCTCTCTCTCTCTCTCTCTCTCTCTCTCTCTCTCTCTCTCTCTCTCTCTCTCTCTCTCCACATATAATTTGGAAACCTTCAGGTTTTATTATGATTCATTAGGCCCACCTGGGATTTAATTATGATGCAGCAGCAGTCACAAATTCAGGCGTGTCTAATCTGGCTCCTGGTAAAAACCTGGATCAGACAGCTATCCAATGGATATTTTGTCACCCTCCCTCAATAGAGTTATGGACTCTCTTCATCAACGCTGGAACATTACCTTCTGTCTTCATTAATCCCACTCTGAGGTACCGCAGCTGCCCTTGAAGAAACTCAAATCCCCTTTTTTTACACTCATGCACAATCGAAATGTTTTAAAAAATGTGATCGCCTTTACAATTCATTTTTCATGCTGATGGCGCACACAATGAATTTGACGCTGAGACAGAGACAGTCCTTCAGCACCCCCCTCCCCCATTTCAGTTTTCTTCTCTGATTTGTCCCAGTTTGTGTAGCTCCGTGGAGTTCTGGTAAAGTCCTGACAGCTGCTTCAGTCTCTTACTTATGAGTCACTGATTGAGAGTGATGTCTTGCTGCAAACACCTTTTTTTTGTGTGTTTCTTAAGACTGCAGATGTTCAGAAAACTTTCCCTTCCAAAAGTTGTAGTCAAGCACGCCGAAGCAAACACGGTTCGGCCTTAGAGATCGTTTTGCACGAGAGACGGTTGCAGGGGTTAGAATCCCATTCAGCCAATTCAGAATACTTTGATTTCCCAGGCAGTTTTAATGAAATGAATTGAATCAGACTGGAAGTGTTCCTCTGATGCGGTAAAGGCAATAACACCAGCTTCGTCAATGCACACTGCTGACGTGCTCATCATAACTGATTACAAACAGCATTTACAACCATGCAGGGCAGGAGCACGACACATTTACAGTGAAGAGCCTGAGGATTTATTGCAATGGGAAAGGTTGTGCAGCAGAGTTTTCATTAGACCCATCTAACCCAGCGCATTAAGATCTAGTTCAAGGCACAGCCTTTAAGCTACATTAAGATCGCTACAGGAGCTCCCTTCCAGGACACATTTATCTCAGTAATGAAGCTCACACCCAGCGTGTGGCCGGCTAGTTTTTTTGGCACTTGCTTATGTTTTATTAATATGGTTTTGAAGCACCTGTGAGATATTGGGCTGCAGGTGTGAATAGCTAGGCTGAAATGAAGTCTTGAAAGAAGACATTTATAGTGGGAATTAATGCACACTCTCCCCGTCTCATTTAATTTTCTTTCTATTAATAGTCCATCATTACATAATCACCTGATCTCGTCATGCATCTATCAGGTAGCCCCTCTGAACCATCCCTAGTATCACGATGCAAGGCGACCTGCATATCACCATGCTTCTCATATCGTGACATTAATCACGCTGCCTAATCATCAGTAAGGATAAGATAGTGTGCATGTGTCATTAATGTGTCATTAGGAGGCTGTGTGGTCCAGTGGTTAAAGAAAAGGGCTTGTAACCAGGAGGTCCCCGGTTCAAATCCGACCTCAACCACTGACTCATTGTGTGACCCTGAGCAAGTCACTTCACCTCCTTGTGCTCCGTCTTTCAGGTGAGATGTAGTTGTAAGTGACTCTGCAGCTGATGCATAGTTCACACACCCTAGTCTCTGTAAGTCGCCTTGGATAAAGGCGTCTGCTAAATAAACAAATAATAATTAATAATACAGACCAAATCAACCCTGTATTGTCCATGAGTTTTTCTTTTAAAGGAGAAAAGCTACTTTGCTGATAAACTCGCGTTCCCTTTGTTTCTTACAGCATGTGTTCTGCAGCACTGACCGATCCCACAGATGGCCGATACGTCTTCAGCAGTGTGATCACCATTGTTGAAATGTCGGGCTAACTGGACATGTAGTGGTGTTGATTCACAACATGTATAGAGTTTTGCTCAAGCCGTTTGCATTTTTTTTTTTTTGTAGGCTTCGATGTAAATGCTGCAGGCGGCTGTGTTGTTGCAGGATCGCTTGTCAGCAGGACTCTTTGAGAAGCCTCTTTATCTCCGAGTCTAAGCAGGCTTGTCAGGTTTAAGCTCTGTCTGTTCGGATGTGACGGGATGCGGGGAGCAAGGCACCGCAGGAGTGATGGTGTCAGAATCACAGCACACCGCAGGCTCTTCTCGCAGGCCTGTGTGCCTAGATCGATGTATTCTATTGATTTCGAGATATTCTTTCCATACATATGGAGACGTGAAATTGGCTAACGCATAATCTGCCTGTCAGACTTTGAATTTTGTTTGAGAAAAACAGCCTACAAAAAAAAAAAGCGTAGGCTGTAAGTGTCTAAAAGTAACTAATTTATAAATCATGTAGCAAATGTTTGACAACATTCCAGTACGTATCTTATTCTGTGTACAGATATCCTGCGCCGAGAACATACATCCCAATTCTAAAAGTAAAGAACAAACACACACACACACACACACAGACACACACACACACACAGACACACACACACACACACACACACACACACACACACACACACACACACACAGACACAGACACACACACACACAGACACACACACACACACACACACACACACACACACACACAGACACACACACACACACACACACACACACACACAGACACACACAGACACACACACACACACACACACACACACACACACACACACACACACACACACAGACACACCCACCCCTTAACGTTTTATGTTTAATATCAGTTCCTGAGCGTGATCTTCCTTTCTGTGATTTACAATTGATGCTCTGCGTGGAGGGAGTCTTATTATATGAGATATTATTTTGCACAGTTTGAAAAAATAAAAAAAAAACCTGCACTTTATCATTTATACAATATGGGAGACACTTCACCAGGGGATGGGGCAAAGACTTTAAATCCTGACGTGTAAACGAAAAAAAAATTGCAGGCTTTATTACCCTAAGACAATAAACCTGCCATTCCACTTAATGAACCACACACTGTTCCAGGCAAAGCAATTCTGCTTTCCTTGTTTGTTCGGTGCAATGAATCGCTTTTATTCCGGATTTGTAATTATTGCTCAACATGTCTGGCTGGATAGAAGCTGTACTTATTTCACACATTGGCTTTCGTTGATACCAATGTACTGTAGCATGCAAACTCCCTTTTCATCATCAGTATTATTATTAATAATAATAATAATAATAATAATATTTGATCTGATTTCTGATTTTCTTAAGCCACATGGATGAAAAAAAGGACTCTCATTATGAGCTTTAAAACCCATTACTCTGACTGGAAGCAGAATATCTAGCAGTGATTAGGCTGGCAATTATGCAAAGGAAATAACTGAGGCAACGTAGTCTAGCAGCTAGAGCTGTAGGGTTTGATCTGGTTAGACACTAAGCATCAGGGGCCAAGCCAGTGAAACAGGTCTTAACCGCTGTACAAAAGAATCAGACTGAGGTGTGATTGGAGAGCTTTGAACGTCAGTGACGGGTCAGAACTCATAATGCCAGTGCATTACACAGCACTGCCGTACACACCTGGGCAGCGGTTCATTGTCTTGTATTGTGATCTGGTAGAATCTCAGAAGCTATGCAGCCATGTCCCAATATCAGGTATAGACAATGTCGACCCAGGGGACTTTTTCAACCTGAAAAAAGAAACAAGGACCAGGGGTCACAAATGGAGATTAGATAAAGGGGCATTCAGAACAGAAAATAGGAGGCGCTTTTTTACACAGAGAATTGTGAGGGTCTGGAACCAACTCCCCAGTAATGTTGTTGAAGCTGACACCCTGGGATCCTTCAAGAAGCTGCTTGATGAGATTCTGGGATCAATAAGCTACTAACAACCAAACGAGCAAGATGGGCTGAATGGCCTCCTCTCGTTTGTAAACTTTCTTATGTTCTTATGTTCTTAATTGACCTTGCTTCGTTGACAGTCCAGTTTCTTTACAGAGTAGTCTCTACTCTCATTTTCAAACCAGCATAGTTTAGTGCAGGGTTTCCCAAGCCCTGTCCTCGGGACACAGGTGTCCTTCTGGTTTTCATTGTAACTGAGCTCTCAGTTCCTTAACTGAACTAATAATGTGCGCAATTAGACCTTTTTAATTGTTCTCAGCTCCTACAAATGTGCAGATTTCGAGTTATTTATTAAATGCTATTGTTACCTTAAAAACTGTTTTAAACAGGTCTAATTTAAGCAAATTATTAGTTAAGGGTTTGGTTAAGTAGTTGAGAACTCCGTTGGGACGAAAATCAGAAGACACTGGGGTCCCCAGGACTGGGTTTGAGAAGCCCTGGTCTAGCAACTTGAGCTGGAGAACTGGTTAGATCACAGATGACTGAGCAGGTGTCTTAAGCACCAAATCTATTTTGAACCAGGGCTTTAGAAGGCAACATTTTCTTAACAATGGTAGCAGATAGATAGACAAGCACGGGAAGAGGAATTGCAAGGCGCTGTCCAAATCAGTTCTTCCAGCTGGATCCGTCATGCATCTATTTTTAAACACACCGGCACAGGATTTGCTTTCCCCCGGGAGGAAAGGCTAAGAACTTTGTTGCAGTGGGATTTAGCTAAGCCAGGCTGCAGGGATCTGCAGTTCATCGGAGTCTCATTGCCCACAGTACAGAACATTTTTAAGCTTTGATAATATTGCATGGCTGTCACAATCTGACATTTCTGACAGTGTGAGAAACCTGTGTTGCAGTTATGAAATTGACCTGTGGAAACCGGGGCAATATATTAGACGTCATAAGAGTGGTTTGACACAACAGGCTGTCCACTGGATAGATCAAGTTAACTCAAGACACTGCTTCAAGTTTAGCACAGAGAGAAGAACAAGGGGGCATACATGGAGAGCAAGGGGGAAAGCATGTTTGCTGGTGGGAACAAATATTCATTCCCCTGGAGGTACAAATAGTCATTGAATATTTGTTCCTGGGGGGAACTAATTTTCGTTTACACCTGGCACTGGATTCTCCAGACATAATCAAAGCAAACACAATGGCAGCTTAGTGGAAGTAGGTAGTGACTCAACAACGTTAGCCCAGAACCACTTGGAATAATCACCAACATTTTAAAAGTAATTCAAATATCGTTTGAAGCTACCTCCCTTCTATGTTCTTCTTTGCCGGCCGTACACTGCAGAGCGGTTTTAGCTTGTGAGACTAAATAGAGGAACAAACTAGACAGTGAAGCGACTCGTGGGAACACGCTGCATCCACTGATGCGTACAAGTTAGGAAAGTTGTCGTCTTTCCTCTAGTAAATGCAAATGAAACAGAAAAAAGGAAGCTTGATTGTTTTAGCAGGTCTCAGTGGAACCACCAGAAACTGACGGACCCACCCGGAAGGCTGTACGGCGTTATTGACATCCATCGATCAACGGCAGTGCTTCTGATTTTCACTACTGAGGTCGCATGATCTCGTGCTAGTGAGAAGACCCGGTCCTGTCAGTGATTAATATTTCACCGGCCTCCCTGACCATTTTTAAACAGAAATCCAGCAGCAGCATTAGTGAAAGGCTCTGACACAAGTCATTCTTTTTCAGCGATTATCAGTGTCATGCTCATGCGTTAATTAAGCAGATAACATCCCAGCATGCTTAGGGTCATGTATAAAAATGCTGGACAGGCCTGGTTGCCTATAATTATGTCTAGCATGGCTGCAAGAGGAGACCTCAGTGACTTTGAAAGAGGGGTGATTGTTGGGGTGCGTTTGGCAGGAGCTTCAGTGACCAAGACAGCTCAACTTGCTGATGTTTCACAAGCAACCGTGTCTAAGGTGATGTCGGCATGGAACTCCGAGGGAAAGACATCATCAGCAAAGGGCAACAGTGGGCGGAAACGCATACTCCAGGATCGTGATATCCGTGCATTAATTCCAAGTGCAAGGCAAAACAGGCGAGCCACTGCAGATCAATTGACTGCAAATTTCAACCTGGGGCGCGAGCAGCCAGTTTCATCAAAAACGGTCCGCCGAGAACTCCACAGAGCAGGATACCATAGTGGCCCAACGCCCTATTAAGTGTTTCCATTTTTTTGTCCACTACCTGTACGTCATGAAAGAGATTTCTGTCATATCGTTTCATGCCATACTGCTTTTATCAGTATCTAAAAGAATGACAAACATCCCGTCAATAAAGCTCTTTAGTATTCCCCTTCTATCTGAGAGAGGTTTGCCTGACTGGTATAATCATTTTTTTTTATTTGATTGAACTTTGCACAGTCAAATTAATAAATATTAAAGAGAACAGCATCCGGTATGCTGAGCAAACAGTGGGGATGTTAACAGTTGCCAACTGTGTGTTGCGTGCATCTGAATAAGATCATGTATTTGTTCTCCACATGTACGACTCGGATTGAACCAGCTGACTGAGATTTAAACAAACAGCTCCCATTTGCAGCTGAAAGTGCTCCACTTAAAAATAATAGAGGACATGGGGAGGAGGGTTGAGATCGGCAAACTTATTTCACTGATGAACCCAGGGCCCTAGAGGTGACAACAAATACCCTAACCCTAACCCTAACCCAAACCCTCAGCCAAACCCTAACCCTAACCTTAACCCTAACTCAAACCCTCAGCCAAACCCTAACCCTAACCCTCAGCCAAACCCAAACCCTAACCCTAACCCAAACCCTCAGCCAAACCCTCAGCCACATAATTCCAATGTTGGCTGACTACCATATGCAGATCCTTCATCTTGCAAATACAATTTAGTATTTATTTATTTATTTATTTATTTGGCAGCCGTCTTTATCCAAGGCGACTTACAGGTGTTACAGGGCAGTACAGGGTTACAATGCAAGCTTCATATTTAAATACAGCATAATTTACAGTAAGTGCAAAAGGTACTACTAATTTAAGAACCTAATTGATGGCAGGTTATCCTGTAAAAGTCTGACACTAGATATAAGAGGCTATCTTTTTTTATTTTATTTTTTTGTCTCATGTTGTAGAAACCCGGCTTCTTTTCAGACCTCTGCTCAGAAACGAGTCCTGTAGAATCACAGCATCGCTCTGGATGT
This sequence comes from Acipenser ruthenus, assembly GCF_902713425.1. Lineage (NCBI taxonomy): Eukaryota > Metazoa > Chordata > Actinopteri > Acipenseriformes > Acipenseridae > Acipenser > Acipenser ruthenus. The sequence goes on along the minus strand of NC_081224.1, from coordinate 1,135,898 downwards.
GCCAGCACAGTGGATTAATGCAGCTGTCGTTCCGTTCAAAGACCGTGGGCGTGCTTTCACTGACGCTGGCGTTCTCGGATTAATGGGGTGTCACAGAAAGGGAAAAGTCCCAGAGTAATGGTGGTGTGCTGATACTCAGCATAGTGCAAGAGGCAAAAAAAGAGCTCTGCGGCACATCTTGAAAGAAAACCGTTCGTCCTTGTTGTGCAAATTAAAGCTGAAGAATTGCAGACCTGTTTCACAGTCAAATTGCTTCTGATTTTCAGAGATTTGTGTTCTATCTATCTATCTATCTATCTATCTATCTATCTAGGTTTGAAAGGAGGTATAACTGCATTGTACAAAAATTATAATTAAAACATATATGTGTAATTTGGATGTACACAAAAGGTTTAAATGATAAGACAAATATTATTTCAAGACGTTGACAAAAGCTCTTCTCCAGCTGTGTAGAATGAAAAGTAGACACAGTGCAGTGAATCTGTCTGTCTCCATCTATCTAAACAATAAAGTCTTCCATGGTAAATTTGCAAGTGTATTTGTGGTTTTACTAAGCATTTCTCAAGCTTCTACTGTGCAACTCAAAAGTAGAAATGTATCCATTTCAAATTTCTTATTTCCTTATGTGAACTTTTTTTGGAATTGTTTTTCTTAATCTCCCTTTAAAATAATGATACAGATCCTAACAACTTAGTTATTGTGATTTATTATTATTATTAATAAACCTAACTCTGCTGTGCTTTGAGAATGGTAAGCTGCAGTAAACTGCCCATCTGCAGGATTCTGTCTGGGGTCGAATGGTATATACACATGCCTTCATCTGTGTGAAACAGTTCTTTAATGCTGCAGTTGTCACTTGTGCATATTGTAGCTTCAGTATCCAGGAATGATCTAAAGTTGTGTCTACTGGTTTGGTGACAGTAATTGTACATCCTGTCGTATTAGCATCGTCAAAGCAGGTCCTAATACCCTTAGGCTTGTTATCTTCTTTCAGCACAGGAAAGGACAGGTTTGTCACTGTGAAGTATAAAAATATCATTATTGTTTGTTTTTTTTAGGATAGGGCGACATGATAAGCCTGCAGTGTATATTTTTTAAATTCTGCTACAATCCCCTCACGTTTTAAAATCGCTACATTCGGATATATTCAATAAGGCTCGTTGTTGTGTTTTTTTTTTTTTTTCCAAACAAGAACTTTGCATAGCTCACAGTGCCACTTAGTGGTTGATTGTTGGAATTGCGGCAGCGTCCTTAAAGGGAAAGGTATATCTGAAATGTCTGCATGCATTTATTGTAAGAAATGCAGGTAAGATTAAAATTAATTACAGAAGGATGTAGGTCAAGTACATGTTTTGTATTATTATTCAACTGGAAGCTGTTTAACATCTTTAATACCAGGACATGCATATATAGAATATAATTGGCACTAAACGAGCGAGTCGTTACTACCTACTAAGCCTATGATTAATAACTGTAGTGAGTAAGCAGGCTAAAGCAATCTGTTCTGTATACTTGCAAGGTAATTTACTGGGATTACGTTGTGCCTTTAGTGGTTTGCTCTCAGTAATCCAATCTCATTACTCTTGCCGTTATTTATGAATGAAAGTTCTGCTACAGGATAGTGTGTCTGTGTGTGTGAGTTGGGCTGGGTAGGTACTCTGACTCTAAATAGCGTTTGCACATTGCAATTCAACACACAGGCTCGTTCCGCTGCAAATTTTGCCGCAGATCACCAGTTCCACAGTGACAGGACTGTAATTTCAAGCACTTTAACGCGACAGATGTTTTTAGCAATTCAAAAGAGACTGCGCCGGCCCAAGCAGATCAGAGATGCAAAGCAGCAATTATTTCGACAAGCGGTTTCCTTGTCATTTTTTTTTTAACGGGCGGTGCTAATTTGATAGAAAGCGAAATTAGTCAGAAAAACGTCACAGCGGGTCTGTAATCAAGTCTCATTCATTGGTGTCGCGCGTTGGTGTCACATGACTCGAACAGCGGCTATTTTTAGAATGTGCAACTAAGCTAAAAAGAAGGTTGACGAATCCCACCCCCCTACATTCTTGCAATACAGTTTTCTTTTCTATAGCGCTCTCCACACAGAGCATCCCAGGACGCTTTACAATAAAAACTTGTTGCCGAAATCTCTCAAGCTCTTTCAGCTTCTCCCGCTGTGCTGAAATAACAGTGATGTGTTTTGAAAAGGGAGCGAAAGCCTTTTTCTGTTTCTGTTTTGCTGGGTGTATTCTTTTTTGGGGGTACCATTCCAGCTACAGCACAATCAAACACATTCTAATTGAAAGACGCTGGCCGCACTGTTATTAATCACAATTTAAAAACAACAGCTGTTCGAAACCTGCCGCGGTGCACTGGTTCAAAGCGTCCATGGTTTTGATCTTTGCCCGTGATGTTGGAATCTGACTGCAGAAAGGCAATGTTGAGCCATCTGTCCTGCACAGAGGTAACTTTGAATTGCTCGGAACAAGCTGTGCACAGAGTTGAGGGACAGAGAGAGAGCGAGAGATCTGCCCTCTTCCAAATGCTTTGCAGCAGTGGAGATGGGCAGTTCCAACAGGATGCGTCACACTGAGACCCATAACCGGATAAGCCCACCACTGAGACTCTGCAAGCAGACTGCTGCTGACCCCGTCCTCCCCCCCGATCTCTCCAGTGCTGAGCTGCTGATAAACAGATGGGAGCCCCTTTCCTACACACAAGGCACATTGATACTGTTACACTGTGTAGCTGCATGGCCACTTCATTGGGAGGTAACCTGCTAGAAAATTATAGTTTCTCCTTTATGTACTATAGCATTCGTGCAGGTTTCAATACACGCTGTAAGAAACGACACTCATCAGGGCATGCAGTTACTGTGTAATATTTTTTTTGGCCAATCACAAATCAGGAACTATCAATAACGAAACCGTGCGATGTTCCAATTAAAAACAAGGTGTTCACGTTTGTTTCATGCTAATGTATTTTTAGACTTCTGTCTAGTTCGTGGCTGATCAATAAAGCCACATTTCTAAGCGTACACTGATGAAGTCTTTGGCCGAAACGTTTGTCTGCTTGTCGTAGGGCACTGCTATATTTACAGCAGCTTTTGAATCGTACCAAATAACAAAACAGCATCTGTGAAGGAGACAGCTGACGGTTTTGGATATTTTATACAGTGTTTTATTTTAGCCTAAAATAGTTTACTGGAGTTTGTTTTCTGGCACTTCGTAAAAGCTGCTCTAAGGATGTGGGCTCCATATTAAATAATGGTCTCAAAAGTGAAAATTGTCCGGCTACCAGATTTCACAGAAGACTTCCACCTGCAGACTTCCCTGAAGGAATAGGGGTATCCAACCCAGGTCCAGGAGAGCCCCAATCCTGCAGGTTTTATAGGTGTCTTTACATCACCAATGGCTAAATATCTGGAACACCTGTTAATCTTGACTAATTAAACCAATAATTGGTTCAATTAAGAACTGGGAGCTCAGTTGAAACGAACACCAGAAGACCCTGCAGCTCTCCAGGACCAGGGTTGGAGACCCCTGGAATAAGAGGTGGTCATCAGAAAGAAAATGGACATGCATCCCATTTTGTCCAACCACCGTGCTGACTTTATTGTCCTATGGTTTTTTTTTTCCTCGGTCATAACCACATACTGCATACGGTACTGTATGTAGTGAAAATAAACATGCGACAAGCTTGCACTGTAAATCCAGGCTGTTCTCATCAATCAAGCGTGCGTTATCTCCCATTCTTTTCTTTAATAAACCTTCTACCCTAAACCTGTGATGGAAGCCATGCGTCAGCCTCTTCCGCATTTACTGAGAGAGATGGACGATTACAGTTTATAACAGAGACGGTGTGTAGCGCCCCCTTTCTGTAGCCGCTGATTGGAGAGGGGGTATTGCTGCAGAACGCAGACTCGCACAGCGTAGCTTTCACTGGCAGCTCACACAGGGTAGTGCTGCATGCACAACTCGTAATAGACGCTATCATTCTACGCTACAGGGGTGAATGAAGCGCAGCAGAATGGAATAGCCACTAGAAACTGTCCTCAGGGCATCAGATGATTCTAGGGCATTTGCCAAGCACTCCCACCTTTCACTTCCCAAGCTCGTCAGCTCTCCGACATCAACCCACCTGTTCCTAGTCTGTATTGCAGAGCAGGCGCTAGCTTGAATTCATAACCTTGTACAACGAGGAATATTATTTATTTGAGTTCTAGAAACGCTGGCCGCTGCATGACCTAAATCTGTATTAGAAATGAGACGTTTTCAATTACAGCCATCGGTACAAGCACTGACAAGCTGTGAATTGTAAAAAGATGGTCTTGCTGTGACTAGGAGATCTAAGTCTTGCTACTTAGCAGTCTTGCTTCCCTGACACTTAAACTGCAGTTTTATGTCTACCGTTTAAAACGCTAACTTGCCGGACTTTAATAAAAGGAAACTATTTGCACTGCTGGCATCAGTTACAGAATTAATGGGAATACATTATTCATAGTGTTTTATATTCAATAAAAGGCAAACACTAATATTGCCTTTTGTTAAGATGTACTGCCTTGGCCAAAATGTAGGATCACCTAGAATTTTAGGATTGAGATATAATTTAAACAAAAAAAAAAAAACCTATATGAACGCAATTGAGATCCTTTTATTTAACGTCATGTAATCAAAGAAACTACAAAATGATATCGCAAAAGTCTACCAGAAGCCATAATAGTAGTACAGTAGTATTTCATATTAGATTTCGTTAAGAATATGGAAAAACTACAAAGTGGTATGTAATTCAATCTGTGATTGTAACATTATTCAGCAGGTTTCATTCGACTTTATGAAGCGAAATTAATTAATTCCATAGAGTGATGCAAAACTGTTGGCCAGAATTGTATGTCTCCAGGAAACCCTCAAACTTTTCAATCGTCTGCTTTGATGACTCACAAAGACTAAGCCGAGATTTATATAGAGCAACTGCTGCTCCCATCAGGGGCTGGTTTCCCTGCTGAAGAGCTGTGCAGAAGTGCTTTGACTAATAATAAAGACACAGCTTCTAATGCAATATGGTGCAGAATAGGAGCAGGTAGCAGGGGGTGAACTAGGATTGTCCTTGCCAGAAAGGGTACTTAAGGTAGATTGGCATAGATGTGGGCACCTTTACTGGCAGTCTTGGATTGTCCCAGGGATAATTGAGCATGGAGACTGAAGTGCTCCCTCCCTCACCCCCCTAAGAGAAAGGGTGCTCCCTCCATTTCAGGGCAGGCTTGAGGCATGTAGACTGAACTGCTCCCTCCCTCACCCTCTAAGAGAAAGGGTGCTTCCCCCAGTCCAGGACAGGCTTGAGGCATGTAGACTGAACTGCTCCCTCCCTCAGCCCCTGAAAGAAAGGGTGCTCCCTCCAGTTTAGACCAGTGTGAGTGAAATTCAATACAAATCGCTTTCTCCTGAAGTCCCTGGATGAGAAATGCTTGAACGATGGCAAACGTCATGTTCTGGTGAGTTTCAAAACTGCATCGAGGCCATTTTACTGTCTTGTGATTTATTACTGCTTGGGAGCCTTTTCATTTCTTCAGGGGAATTTAATTCCGTTCAAAGGGAAAGGGGGAATCAACTTTTTTATTCATCAAAATCACCTGGAACTGCATTGGAAATGCGGTACACGTGCTTGGGAATAAGGTTCCCATTGCATAGCAGTTTGATCCATTCCTGGATTCACTATGAGTTTAATAAGACACACCTGAACGTGTTACATATACACCGGGGCTAATCAAGCTTGTAGTAAAACATGGAATGGGTGAAACTGCTATGCAATAGGAGTCATTTCAAAAGGAGGGGGGAAATCAGTACTGAATGGCATATGCAGATTCTCCTCTATAATAGTTAACCACAGTGGCATTGTGATAAAATGCTACGGTACTGTGAAAAGTGTCAGGCTCCGAATCTCTTTCCACTCCCGTCGCTTTACAGTTCTTCTCGACAACAGGCATGTTATTTTTGGAAGCTGCGGACTGTTCGTCGGATTGGCTACTGCAGGTTTTACAAGCAAACAGACAATTATCACGAGCCTGTACAGAAATGAATCATTTCGAATGGCTGGCAAGGGGGACTAGGATTCACTTAAGAGGAGAGGACTGGCTGTAATGTGCTCTGTAGAAACTTTTTTCTCTCTCTCTCTTTTTTTAAAAGATCGGTTTTGGTGGTGATAGAAAAAGGCAGAGATAGTGGCAATGCAACCTCTTCTATAAACTGCACCATTTTGCCAGCCTGTTCTGGACTGGAAGGACCTCCCTTTATATTTGGAAGTTCAGTCTCCATGCCTCAAGCCTGCCCTGGACTGGAGGGAGCACCCTTTCTCTTAGGGGGGTGAGGGAGGGAGGGAGCAGTTCAGTCTCCATGCCTCAAGCCTGCCCTGGACTGGAGGGAGCACCCTTTCTCTTAGGGGGGTGAGGGAGGGAGGGAGCAGTTCAGTCTCCATGCCTCAAGCCTGCCCTGGACTGGAGGGAGCACCCTTTCTCTTAGGGGGGTGAGGGAGGGAGGGAGCAGTTCAGTCTCCATGCCTCAAGCCTGTCCTGGACTGGAGGGAGCACCCTTTCTCTTAGGGGGGTGAGGGAGGGAGGGAGCAGTTCAGTTTCCATGCCTCAAGCCTGTCCTGGACTGGAGGGAGCACCCTTTCTCTTAGGGGGGTGAGGGAGGGAGGGAGCAGTTCAGTCTCCATGCCTCAAGCCTGCCCTGGACTGGAGGGAGCACCCTTTCTCTTAGGGGGGTGAAGGAGCAGTTCAGTTTCCATGCCTCAAGCCTGCCCTGGACTGGAGGGAGCACCCTTTCTCTTAGAGGGGTGAAGGAGGGAGGGAGCAGTTCAGTTTCCATGCCTCAAGCCTGCCCTGGATTGGAGGGAGCACCCTTTCTCTTAGGGGGGTGAAGGAGGGAGGGAGCAGTTCAGTTTCCATGCCTCAAGCCTGCCCTGGACTGGAGGGAGCACCCTTTCTCTTAGGGGGGTGAAGGAGGGAGGGAGCAGTTCAGTCTCCATGCCTCAAGCCTGCCCTGGACTGGAGGGAGCACCCTTTCTCTTAGGGGGGTGAAGGAGGGAGGGAGCAGTTCAGTTTCCATGCCTCAAGCCTGCCCTGGATTGGAGGGAGCACCCTTTCTCTTAGGGGGGTGAGGGAGGGAGGGAGCAGTTCAGTCTCCATGCCTCAAGCCTGCCCTGGACTGGAGGGAGCACCCTTTCTCTTAGGGGGGTGAGGGAGGGAGGGAGCAGTTCAGTCTCCATGCCTCAAGCCTGCCCTGGACTGGAGGGAGCACCCTTTCTCTTAGGGGGGTGAGGGAGGGAGGGAGCAGTTCAGTCTCCATGCCTCAAGCCTGCCCTGGACTGGAGGGAGCACCCTTTCTCTTAGGGGGGTGAGGGAGGGAGGGAGCAGTTCAGTCTCCATGCCTCAAGCCTGCCCTGGACTGGAGGGAGCACCCTTTCTCTTAGGGGGGTGAAGGAGCAGTTCAGTTTCCATGCCTCAAGCCTGCCCTGGACTGGAGGGAGCACCCTTTCTCTTAGAGGGGTGAAGGAGGGAGGGAGCAGTTCAGTTTCCATGCCTCAAGCCTGCCCTGGATTGGAGGGAGCACCCTTTCTCTTAGGGGGGTGAAGGAGGGAGGGAGCAGTTCAGTTTCCATGCCTCAAGCCTGCCCTGGACTGGAGGGAGCACCCTTTCTCTTAGGGGGGTGAAGGAGGGAGGGAGCAGTTCAGTCTCCATGCCTCAAGCCTGCCCTGGACTGGAGGGAGCACCCTTTCTCTTAGGGGGGTGAAGGAGGGAGGGAGCAGTTCAGTTTCCATGCCTCAAGCCTGCCCTGGATTGGAGGGAGCACCCTTTCTCTTAGGGGGGTGAGGGAGGGAGGGAGCAGTTCAGTCTTCATGCCTCAAGCCTGCCCTGGACTGGAGGGAGCACCCTTTCTCTTAGGGGGGTGAGGGAGGGAGGGAGCAGTTCAGTCTCCATGCCTCAAGCCTGCCCTGGACTGGAGGGAGCACCCTTTCTCTTAGGGGGGTGAGGGAGGGAGGGAGCAGTTCAGTCTCCATGCCTCAAGCCTGCCCTGGACTGGAGGGAGCACCCTTTCTCTTAGGGGGGTGAGGGAGGGAGGGAGCAGTTCAGTCTCCATGCCTCAAGCCTGTCCTGGACTGGAGGGAGCACCCTTTCTCTTAGGGGGGTGAGGGAGGGAGGGAGCAGTTCAGTTTCCATGCCTCAAGCCTGTCCTGGACTGGAGGGAGCACCCTTTCTCTTAGGGGGGTGAGGGAGGGAGGGAGCAGTTCAGTCTCCATGCCTCAAGCCTGCCCTGGACTGGAGGGAGCACCCTTTCTCTTAGGGGGGTGAAGGAGCAGTTCAGTTTCCATGCCTCAAGCCTGCCCTGGACTGGAGGGAGCACCCTTTCTCTTAGAGGGGTGAAGGAGGGAGGGAGCAGTTCAGTTTCCATGCCTCAAGCCTGCCCTGGATTGGAGGGAGCACCCTTTCTCTTAGGGGGGTGAAGGAGGGAGGGAGCAGTTCAGTTTCCATGCCTCAAGCCTGCCCTGGACTGGAGGGAGCACCCTTTCTCTTAGGGGGGTGAAGGAGGGAGGGAGCAGTTCAGTCTCCATGCCTCAAGCCTGCCCTGGACTGGAGGGAGCACCCTTTCTCTTAGGGGGGTGAAGGAGGGAGGGAGCAGTTCAGTTTCCATGCCTCAAGCCTGCCCTGGATTGGAGGGAGCACCCTTTCTCTTAGGGGGGTGAAGGAGGGAGGGAGCAGTTCAGTTTCCATGCCTCAAGCCTGCCCTGGACTGGAGGGAGCACCCTTTCTCTTAGGGGGGTGAAGGAGGGAGGGAGCAGTTCAGTCTCCATGCCTCAAGCCTGCCCTGGACTGGAGGGAGCACCCTTTCTCTTAGGGGGGTGAGGGAGGGAGGGAGCAGTTCAGTCTCCATGCCTCAAGCCTGCCCTGGACTGGAGGGAGCACCCTTTCTCTTAGGGGGGTGAAGGAGGGAGGGAGCAGTTCAGTCTCCATGCCTCAAGCCTGCCCTGGACTGGAGGGAGCACCCTTTCTCTTAGGGGGGTGAAGGAGGGAGGGAGCAGTTCAGTTTCCATGCCTCAAGCCTGCTCTGGTACTTTCCATACAAATCCATCTGGTCGAACATGATTGATTTGCAACTTCAGGGCACCACCACTTCCGTCTGAAATATCTGCAGTTATTGAAATGAAACGTTAAATTATTCACAAAGTCATACATATTCTGCCCCGGGAACTAAGCATACTGCCTTTTTTTTACTCTGACTTTGTTGTTTATTCCTCGTAATCTCTTAATGCAAGGTTACCCTGTGACTCCATGTACTCTCGGACAGCTTGGGACAGTTCAGGCATCGCATCGCAATGCATTCTGGTATGTTTTATCTGTCTCGGGTACCTTTCACAACAGGACTACACTTACCAGAATGCAATAGGGAGTCAGTTGAAACACATAACCCTAACCCAAACTGTCCTAGTCTACACAGAGTCATATTTTAGCCCTATCTTAATGGAATACATTGGAGCCACGCAGCTCATCTCTGTAGAGAGGACGTTTGTTGACAGGGGAGGCTTCATTGTTATTCACAGGACTATACTGTGCAGAACAATCTCCTCTGAGTGCCTCTAAAGCAGATGGTATTCGGTGAGCCTCTCACATGTGGACTTTTGCTTCACCTGGTTTCTGACAAACATTTTAAATCAGACCACGGAGCATGGCATTCGCAGATGATTCATCAACCATGATATGCAAATCTTGAATAGTGTCAGGATTGTGTTTCTAGGGACGACACAGGACACAGCGAGGGTGATGCGCTTCTTCTAAACACTGCAGGGGATTTTGTAATCCTTAAATTATTTGTTTATTTAGCAGACGCCTTTATCCAAGGCGACTTACAGAGACTAGGGTGTGTGAACTATGCATCAGCTGCAGAGTCACTTACAACTACGTCTCACCCGAAAGATGGAGCACAAGGAGGTTAAGTGACTTGCTCAGGGTCACACAATGAATCAGTGGCTGAGGTGGGGATTTGAACCAGGGAGCTACTGGTTACAAGCCCTTTTCTTTAACCACTGGACCACACAGCCTCCTCATGCTGATTAAAATACCCTAGTTAATCGTCATATTGGAGCGATGATCCAGGAAGCAGGGAAGTAAGCAGTCCATTACAAAGGTCAGGGGGTTAAAAGCTGTACAGATTTGGATGAGGCGTAACAGACATCATCCTTGAGCAAGAAGAAGGTTGAAGCGTGTTCATTTGCAGGGGGAGATTTACAGCCCGGTTTGTCATCAGCAGCACAGAGCCCCAATGCACAGTGCAGTAATTACCGCACAGTTTTTTTTTTTTTAATTGCTTTGCTAGCCGCTCGTTAATCCTCAGTGCTTCTCTAAAATCTCTAGAAAAAGAACAGTAAGAGATGAGGCTGGGAGGATCTCTCGGGGGCCACTGAGTAGAATAGTAACCGCACCGGTCTATTAATTAAGTTTTAGCACTCCAATGACAGACAGGAGTAGCGTGACTGTAATACGAAAGAATATAACTTCAGGTATATGAATCAGCTGCAGTAGGTGGTATGAATTGAATCCCCTTTAATCCTTCGCCGTTGTAGAAAACCAGTCATGAATGTGGATCGCAGACAGCTGTCCCACGCTACACGATAGAAGAATTTGAGTGATTCCAAAGAAACGTTCTGCAGTGTATGGGTATTGTAGTCTGCTGGGGGGGTATGGTTGCCAACCCCTTCAGTATAATTGATCCTGTGCTTGGTTCTGGTCGATTCAGTTTTCCATGTACTGCATTCTAGATTCCTGTTATCGAGCGCTGCATTGATTTGATGCTTTTCTGATGGGGCAGTCCTCTGCAGCCATTCTCTTCCCATGTCTGTTATCCATCGACCCATCATAAGATTTTATTTTAATACCACAGGCAAATAAACCTATTAACCTTCCTGTGCCCCCACCCCCGTCTCTACATGAACCCCAGGTATTAAGATCTGCAGATTTTTTGACTAATCCAATCTGAGATCTTCTGGGACGTTTGGCATGCCTCATAAGTGACATGCTGTGGACACAGAACGCTCTGGCTAGTTTTGACTAGATTTTTTCTTTTTTTTTTGTTCTCTTTTTTCTGCTGCCTCTTCACCCAGCCGGTCTATCTTTAGATCGTTCACTCTCTGCACCAGTAGTTAATTTGCAGTGATCTGGCAGATGTGAAATAAAAGGGTGGCAGAATAAAAATCCGACAATGGCAGGCCCTGAATTAAACATCTCCGGTGAAATCAGGGAGAAGCAGAGGATGACAAATTACTATCATCTTCACCGGGACTGCCTTGCCAGCAGAAAGGTTGACATTGAACATATGAGCCAGTGGAGACGCATTCGGATACATTAACTTGAAGCTCTTTGAAACACTTGTTGCTTTTTTTTTTTGCGTCATGGGCTGTTAGCAAGGGAACAGGGCCAAATGAGTTTGAAGGAAGCTGCATTCTACTGAGACTTAGCCCAGAGGACAACAGTCAATCCCAGCTTCAAAGTTAGCACAGAGAGAACAAGAAGAGGGCATAAGGGGAAGCTAAGGAAGCACTTTTTTTTTACACAGTAATAACATGGAATAGCCAACCAGGTGACGTATCTAAAACACTGGGAACATTAAAAAAAAAGACTAGAATCAGTGCTTTTTAAATTAGATTCCTCCTCCAGTAGGGGAGAATGGTGCGCTAACAAGGGATTATTATTATTTGTTTATTTAGCAGATGCCTTTATCCAAGACAACTTACAAAAACTAGGGTGTGTGAACTATGCATCAGCTGCAGAGTCACTTACAATTACGTCTCACCTGAAAGACGGAGCACAAGGAGGTTAAGTGACTTGCTCAGGGTCACGCAATGAGTCAATGGCTGAGGTGGGATTTGAACCGGGGACCTCCTGGTTACAAGCCCTTTTCTTTAACCACTGGACCACACAGCCTTCATGAGGGATGAGCCTTGATGGGCTGAATGGTCTTTTCTCGTTCCCAAACTTTTGATGTTCTACTGCTGAACCCAGACGACAATTAGAATTAGCACACTGATTCTGTGCATAACAGTTCTTTTACGGTCTATAGGGTCACTTCTTCCATTAGATGACTTGTGGTCTTTTATAAGTTTTTCTCTGTCCTCTATAGTATAAGTTTGGGTGGACAAGTGGACTGCTAAGTATTAGGAGGCTGTGTGGTCCAGTGGTTAAAGAAAAGGGCTTGTAACCAGGAGGTCCCTGCTTCAAATCCCACCTCAGCCACTGACTCATTGTGTGACCCTGAGCAAGTCACTTAACCTCCTTGTGCTCCGTCTTTCGGGTGAGACGTAGCTGTAAGTGACTCTGCAGCTGATGCATAGTTCACACACCCTAGTCTCTGTAAGTCGCCTTGGATAAAAGGCGTCTGCTAAATAAACAAATAATAATAATAGATGGTTGGTTAAAAGAAAGACAATTTTACTGTTGCCTCCCTAGAAAATAGTTAGTGCTCTGATGTAGAATTGTTGACGGATGTGAGTTTTCTGTGCAAGATACGACAATTGATAGCATCAACCCATTAAGGCAGAAGGGACCCAAATACAAATTATGCTGACTTTAAAAAAAAAAAAAAAATTGCAATGAGGTGCACGAAACAGGGTTCAAAATTCACTGACTAGGTTGGGTCCTGTCATCCAGAATTGTCGGTTTCCTCCTTGTGATGCTCGAGTCGCTCTCAAAGGTAAGAAGAAACAGTTTGAACAGTTCGATTCCTTGTGTACCTTCAGGGGTTAAAGGGTTACTGAATACCGCATTGTGTTTTAAACAAACCCAGCAGCAGCCTCCTCTGTTTCCTGTAGCGTTTCTATGTTTTCCGACTTTATCACAATTGTTTTGATAAGGTTATTCACATATCCTGTGTCACAAATCATCGGGGCAATGGAGCCAAAACATTTCAGAACAGTGTTTTTCCCAGGAGTTTTGATCCGATTAAAATCCTCTCGGCACAGCATTGTGTATCCCAATAAGGGTCTGATTGGGGAGTAATGTGGATAAATACAGGCTGGATCAACTGCAGCCTTTTTCCCTTTCACCCCCAAAAAGAAATCTGAACTTTTCAGCTGAGTCTCGTCATACTTCTGTCATTTATGTGTGTATTATTTTATATATTCATTTTCTTAAACAAGAAATACAAATTCCCATTGTATTTGTATGCTGAACTTATAGTTCCACATTTATAATGTGGGCAGCAGTGTGGAGTAGTGGTTAGGGCTCTGGACTCTTGACTGGAGGGGCGTGGGTTCAATCCCAGGTGGGGGGGTCACTGCTGCTGTACCCATGAGCAAGGTACTTTACCTAGATTGCTCCAGTAAAAACCCAACTGTATAAATGGGTAATTGTATGTAAAAATAATGTGCTATCTTGTAACAATTGTAAGTCGCCCTGGATAAGGGCGTCTGCTAAAAAATACATAATAATAATATAATGGGTATTGCATTTATCTCATTTCTACAAGCATTTCCAAAGTGTTTTTCCCCATCCTCGTTTGTGTCGTAGTCGGTGCCCTGTTGCTGTCGTCTTCAGCCTTCTTAAAGAAGCAGTTTGTAATAGAAGACGTTCCTAATGCTCTTTTCATTGCATCAAGAGGACTGACTGAATCAGAGAGCTGTGCGGGAGATGCGAGTCATGTGACTTGGCTGGCCTAGTATTATTCAAGCACATCGCTGCTGCCTATAGAAAATAGTACAGGGATGGCGTTCTGTGACTACATCACTGGATGTGACGAAAAAGCAAACGGACATTTCAGTTGCCTGAAAATGTCATGCAGTTCAAGCAAAAACAGAACAGCTAACGTGTGATGTACTCGCACCACCATGCAGTAAACTCTATAAAATGCACTGCTGGGATCAGTAAAAAAAAAGAACAAAAAAAACCACACACAAGCAAAAAATAAAAATCCATAAACAGAAAGGTCCCGGGGCAGTCTGTTTTGAGTGCCCGTGTTTAAAGTAACTCTACTTGTTTTGACAAGAGCAAAGCCACAGAGAGTAATTTACGTTCGAGGAGATAAAAAAAAAGGTTGCAAAGATAAACAGAGTCAAGGGGACTCGAGAAATATTTAGTTTGTCCTTGAGCAAAGTAAATGTCAGTCTTCAAATGTCGAAGAATGGAATATTGCCTTTGGATCTGTTCCTGGGTGCTGGGGATTCTTTCTAGATCACTGACCAAAACTGTTTAGTTGGGAAGGGTCTATAATAAGCTTATAAGGTTGGGAGGAGGAGGAGGGAAAGGAGAGGAAGATCTGGGCCTACGTTTATCGCCCTAAAGGGTTAATTCCGTGTCTGTAAGTACAGTGAAACTTCAGCGTTTCTCCAAGGCAGCACTTCCTGTGGTGACGGTTCCTGTGTAACACCAGCTTCCTGCCGTAGCCTTCTTTTTTTTTAATAAACGTCTTTTCAGCTCCTTCTGCCTGAATCGCTCCAGGACAAATATGTACGTGCCTTAAGTAGCTAAATTCGATTCCACCCTTTTTTCTAAAGGGAATAAAAAATAACAAGGCAGTTAAAAATAGAAGGCTTAGGGAACAGGCAGTACAGCCAAGCTTCAGCTCTGTGTCACACGACAGGCTGGGGAGGAATACATCGGCTAGTATAAAGAGAGTAATTAAAGTATAAATAAAAACAGGCTTTTGGGGTTCACCAAGAGCTCTGCTGGGGAGTAAAAAGTGACGTCTGTGCGTTTGAAATGACCCCCTTATTGGTACGATTGCCCCTCTTACTGTGTGTGCATGGGAGCTTGGATTGGAGTGGACGGACAGCTCTGTCCATCTACTGAGGTCATTAAAGTGGACCCCCGTTGAGTCCAGACGTTCCATTGAGTTTCCAGTAAAGCTTCTTGAAGTGCCAACTCTTACTGGCTCGTCCACATTCGTGGTTATAGAGCTTTGAACCTAATCTCATCTCACCGACAGGGGACAGAATCCGTAAAGGCGGTGTATCACACGACACTGCCCTTTACTCACTAACCTGGACCTGCTACGAAAATCCCATGCAAAATCAATTCCCTCCAGCCCTATTCCTGTACATTATTATTTTTTCCCTCTTTATATGAAACTGGCTCCTGGTTGTGCAATCTGCTGTGTTGCTTGCTCCCTTAAGCTTTTAATCTGGCCATGCCGCAGACTTGTTCTATATCCCTTGGAAATCCTCACTTTTGTAGATGCTTCGGGCCCCGCATGGGGGTTTCTCATTTCCATTTGCAATGTGTATCTTATGCCGATTTCTGCACTGACGAATACAAATGGCAAACTAGATTTCTAGAAGCATTCATGCAAGGAATGAGGCTGGAGCTGTCTGTCTGTATATATGGTGTGTGTTAGTGTATAGCTACTGGCTGTATACAATACATATTAATTTATTTTATTATACTTTGTTATATAAACGCACTCTGTGAATGCTTATAGAGTACTGTAGTTTTGGAATAATCCTGGAGTATACTGTTTATATACCAAGTGTAACTGAAGTATTGAAATAAATGTTTCCTCCTTTTTAACCGCTGAATTCAGGCTTTACCTTTTTCTACTGTAGATCACGCTGTTCATGCGCTTAGCCCCGCGGCAGTCATTTGTAGTAGTGACAACGCTGGATATGAATGAATGCAAGATTTTAAAAATTAGCTCTCTTTCCATCTCTCTCTCTCTCTCTCTCTCTCTCTACAAAGGTTTGCTATTTACAATATAACCCATGCTGCCCCCCCCGTTCTGAACCCAATCGATCATTGCCTCCAGTTATGGATGAGTCCGCCTGATATGTTGAGAAGCGCAGCAGAATGTTTGTTCGTACGTCTGCTGTCAGTTTGTTCTGCCAATCCAGCACCCAAAGCCCTCCGAATTCAATCAAGGGGATGCCCTGTCTCCCTGTCTCAAAGTCAGTCTGATCTCTCTGATTGAGAGCTTGTCTGCCCCCCCCCCCACCCATCTACCTCAGAGCTTCAGTACCAGATGCACGTCCTGAGGCTATCTGTAGTGTTCCTGGGAAGCACTTGCAATGAAACAGCTGCCTGTGCTCTCTGGGTGATATGGACTGGAGACAGCGTTTTCTGAGATCACAGTACTCCGCACCCTGTCTATCTAAAAACCTTTTTTTAAAAGCAAAAAACCAGCAGTAAGCCTCCCAAAAAATACTTAGATCCCAAAGAATTAAAGCAACTGGACCATCAACGAGGTCTCCCTCAATGCAATGACCGATTGTGGCAAAGTGCCCCGCCCCTGTGTGCATTTGTGTGATCTGTGTTGTATATTGCGTGCGTGTGTGTGTTAATGTTGGTGTATAGATTGGTACACGGGATATAAACGGGTCTGTGTTTCACGTGTGTGTAAAGTGTATAATTATATTTAGGCACGAGGATGGCACATCACTTCACGTGCAGATAAAATGTGTATAATGTGTGGCACGGGGTTGCACGTAATGAATTCACGTGCTGGGATTCAAGTGAGTAATTAATTAGTAATTGAATCCCAGCACAACAGTATATATAGATGCACAGTTTCACTCAGTCGGGGTTGGTGTTCGGTGAGTGGAGAACGGGAGAGAGAGAAGGAGAAAAGTAAAGTAAAGTAATTAGTGTTATCTGCTCACCGTGTTTGTCCGTTTGTCTCTTCACTGTTTAGTCCATTTTGTTTATATGTTTCTTTTGGCGTCAAGTGCCGTGTCCTGTTTTGTATTCCATTGTTCAAACCTTTTATTTGTTAATAAACGCTGAGTGCAGCCATTGCACTCAGCTCATCACATCACCGTCTCTGTGTTCCTTTTCTGGTCTGACGCCACCCACTCTGGCCGTCTTTGTGACACGTGGTGTCATCGTGGGATAACAGCGCCTCCAAGCGTCAGACCAGGAGAGGGGGTTTTGTGTTAAAAAAAAAAAAAAAAAAAAAAAAAAAAAAACCACAGGACTGGTTTAAAAAAAAAAAAGTGAAAATGGAAGGCTGGAGAGACGGCTGCCGGGACCTGGAGGACCTCCTCGGGGGCCTCGAGGACCAAGGCTGGTGCATGGCCTGTGGAGTCTACGGACACACGGTGGCGATCTGCCCCTTCCAAGGTGAGGAGGAGGAGGAACCGGCCCAGGAGAGGAAGGTGGGGAGGAGGAGTAAGAAGAGAAGGGGGAAAGGAAAGCTGCAGCAGCAACAGCAACCACAACACCAGCTGGAGGAACAGCAGCCCGGGTGTTACTGCTGTGCTGAGCCTGGGCATTCCAGCACCAACTGCCCCTGGTACCCCCTCGGACAGCTACCCCAACGATGCCCCATCTGCAGAGGTGAGCACTTCGTGGCCCACTGCCCTGTCCATCAGGAGAGGGAGGAGCAGGGGTCGCCTCAGTCTCCACGACCAGCAGGGGGGGGTAGACTGCTGCTCCCACCGCCCCAACCACAACTGCAACAGCGGCCAGAGGAGCCAGAGAACCTGTTCCCCTGGTGCACCTGGTGCGGAGAGGTGGATCACCGCTGGAGGGACTGCTCCGAGGTGCCACCGAGCTGGTGCGGGCGATGTGAGGAAGGGGGACATGACTGGTCAGGATGCCCCTATGCCAGCTCGCCAGTGCCCAAGCGGAAGGAGCCTGAACGTCCTACGCCTGAGTGGGAGGAGCCCGAACGTCCTACGCCTGAGTGGGAGGAGCCCGAACGTCCTACGCCTGAGTGGGAGGAGCCCGAACGTCCTACGCCTGAGTGGGAGGAGCCCGAACGTCCTACGCCTAAGTGGGGGGAGCCCGAACGTCCACAGCCCAAGAGGGGGGAGTCGGTGCGTCCACAGCCCAAAAGGGAGGAGACGGTGCGTCCACAGCCCAAAAGGGAGGAGTCGGTGCGTCCACAGCCCAAAAGGGAGGAGTCGGTGCGTCCACAGCCCAAAGGGAGGCAAGTCGGGGCTTCCACAGCTCTGGGACCCAAGCCACCAGCAGAGGGAAAATGCCTGCTGGTTCAGCCCCAAGAGCCGGAAGGGGAGGAGTTACAGGCCCAACCCCCTGGAAATTTTTGGGGGGGAGAGGGGCAGGAGGCTGGTGTCCCCCAGCAGCCTCTATTCATGCTGCTGAAGGCAGCACGGCGCGCACCAGCCCAGCCGCCACAGCGGAGGGAGCCAGCGCCGCCAGGAGCAGAGGAGCTGCCTCTGCCTCCGCCACCTCCACCGCTTCCTCCACTAGGAGCAGAGGAGCAGGAGCTGCCTCTGCCTCCACCACTTCCAGGAGCAGAGGAGCAGGAGCTGCCTCTGCCTCCACCACCTCCAGGAGCAGAGGAGCAGGAGCTGCCTCTGCCTCCACCACCTCCAGGAGCAGAGGAGCAGGAGCTGCCTCTGCCTCCACCACCGCCAGGAGCAGAGGAGCTGAAGCTGCCTCTGCCTCCACCACCGCCAGGAGCAGAGGAGCTGGAGCTGCCTCTGCCTCCGCCACCGCCCGGAGCAGAGGAGCAGGAGCTGCCTCTGCTGCCCGTACCTCCGCAGGGAGTACGGTGGCCGGAGCCCCAGAAAGGGGAGCTGCCGGCCACGAAGAAGGGGGAGGAGGTCTGGAGACCACTTTCCCCAGCAGCAGTTTCGCTGCAGGAGTTCTTGTGGCCGGAGCCCCACAGGAGGGAGCTGCCGGCTACGAAGAAGGGGGAGGTCGGGGGACCACCTGCCCCCGCAGCTTTTTCGCTGCAGGATGGGACCAACAGGCTGTCAGCCGTGCCACTACCGGCAGGGGTGCTGACAGCATTGCCAGCCAAGGGCCCACTGAAGCCTCCCTTCCCAGCCCGAGACTTTGTTCTGGACTGCTGGGTTTTTAAGGGGGGAGGTGGCCGTTGAGGCCATGTGTGCTGCGCACAAGGGGGGGTATATGTGGCAAAGTGCCCCGCCCCTGTGTGCATTTGTGTGATCTGTGTTGTATATTGCGTGCGTGTGTGTGTTAATGTTGGTGTATAGATTGGTACACGGGATATAAACGGGTCTGTGTTTCACGTGTGTGTAAAGTGTATAATTATATTTAGGCACGAGGATGGCACATCACTTCACGTGCAGATAAAATGTGTATAATGTGTGGCACGGGGTTGCACGTAATGAATTCACGTGCTGGGATTCAAGTGAGTAATTAATTAGTAATTGAATCCCAGCACAACAGTATATATAGATGCACAGTTTCACTCAGTCGGGGTTGGTGTTCGGTGAGTGGAGAACGGGAGAGAGAGAAGGAGAAAAGTAAAGTAAAGTAATTAGTGTTATCTGCTCACCGTGTTTGTCCGTTTGTCTCTTCACTGTTTAGTCCATTTTGTTTATATGTTTCTTTTGGCGTCAAGTGCCGTGTCCTGTTTTGTATTCCATTGTTCAAACCTTTTATTTGTTAATAAACGCTGAGTGCAGCCATTGCACTCAGCTCATCACATCACCGTCTCTGTGTTCCTTTTCTGGTCTGACGCCACCCACTCTGGCCGTCTTTGTGACACCGATTAATAATGGTGTAGTGATCTCCCCTGTAATGCCATTTGAACAAGGCTTGCTTATCACGAGCTGGAACAGTTGCAGTCTCACACACTCTTAACTGTGGCTGCCTGACTGCACTTTTCTAATGACAGTGCGCAGGAATAAGTAAGAAGCCTCTTCGCTGGGCAGATCAGCAGCAGGACTCGACTGCTGACGACGAAGCTGCTCTGCCAGGGCTCTACTGGCCCAGGCTTTCACCCCCTCTCCTTGTGCATTTCTGTTTCCAGATTCGCAGGATTAATATTCATCGTGTCATACCTCTAGTGGGTTTTTAATCTCACTGTGTGTGTGTGTGTGGGTAGGTGCAGCACAGGAGAGGCATTCAGCTGCGTTACAATGGAGCTCAGATTCTGATTCTCATTGCTATTTCATATGATTATTATTTAGTTCTTAGCTGACGCCCTTATCCAGGGCGACTTACAATTGTTACAAGATATCACATTATTTTTTCATACAGTTACCCATTTATACAGTTGGGTTTTTACTGGAGCAATCTAGGTAAAGTACCTTGCTCATGGGTACAGCAGCAGTGTCCCCCACCTGAGATTGAACCCACGACCCTCCGGTCAAGAGTCTAGAGCCCTAACCACTACTCCACACTACTGCCCTATTTAGGAGACACTTTTATCCAAAGTGACTTACAGAGACTAGATGGTGCACTAAGCATCACAACTGCTGCTGCAGAGTCACTTCCAACAGGACCTCGGTTTTACGTCCCATCTGACATACATCTTGCACAGCTGAGCGTTGCCCCAAACACAGCCAGGGGAGGTGTTGCTGCCTTCTTCCTGTATGGGACCCCTCCCTAATTTTTCAGTAGTTAAAGCAAGCCTGATAAAAGTGCCCCATAGTAAAAGCACAGCAAAGTGCTATTGAGCATAAAGCATGGGTAAGCTCAGAGAGGGATGGTAAATTAAAATAATTAAAAACTGCTTACGATTGTAAGTCGCCCTGGATAAGGGTGTCTGCTAAGAAATAAATAAATAATAATAAAAACAACATGGCACATCATGGTAAACTGTGGTTGATGCATAGTATAACCATGGGAAAAGAATGGGAAATTTTAAAAGGGTAAGCAGTGAAACAACTTGACAAAAATTGCCATTGGGGGGGTGGGGTACCATTGTAGTAACAAAGTTTAGCACCTAAGAAACTTTGCAGAGCCATTAGCAGTGACCGGTAAGCATGTGATTGAGGAGAGAGAGACTGCAGATTGTAATGTAACTGTGCCAATACAACCTTCGTCATGAAGCGATACTGAACGTGTTCCCATTTCTTTTCACTGTTTTTAACTCATTACTTTATTCTTTCCAATCCAAAATGCATTGTGGGCCAATGCTACATTCCCTGAGGCTGTCATCAGCTTACAGAGAACAGTAGCAATGCCTATATCTATTTTAATTATGTCTCAATGCTAAAGACGTTTGGCCATAGCTGTATATATTTGTATCCTCTAACGAGTGGCAACATCTCTGCCCTGTGTTTTACAAAGTGTTGACTTGCACACATTGGCAGCGGTCTGAAATATTGGCATTTTAATTTGTTTTGTCCCTGGCAAACTCTACAAGCTTTGTCATCTGGGCTGATAAATAATGGATCTAATCCTGTGCGGAAAGCATTCTTTTACCCCTGACTGCCTCGTCCTGTCAGCATCACTCTTCTGCAGCTCAGCAGCTCTGTCAAGAGAAGCCATCTCGCTCGCGATCAGAAAACTTTCACTGATCCTCCAAACACAGTGTTTGCGCTACACCGCTCCGACGTTATGTTCTGTCGGTTTTTAAACAGCTGTTGTACAGATTAGATCACTGATTCACCCCATGTGATTCTTGAAGTGGGTTTTAAGTAAATGCCACTTGAGTGAGAACTTTGTTTAAAAAAATACACCCACGCTCAGCATTCCGGTTACTGCGTGCATTGATCAACGCCTTGCAGCCGTCCTCTTCCCCTATCAGTACCTGCACTTCTGGCAGAACAATCTGCAGCTGACTTATGGGACTTTGATTGCCATTAAAATATGCGTGACGCAGTGCTTTTCCTGTTGCAGTTGCAGGCTGGGAATCGGAGGATGAACATCTATGCTTTTACCTACGTTGCCTTCTTGGGAATAGCTGGGAACCCAATGAAGTAAATAGCAATTCCTCGCTTTCATTTAAACCTGCATTGCAACTATCGCAGTGCATTATAAAATACACAGATAGGAAACTTAACATGGTGCAGTCGTGCACGCAGTGACTGAAGTGGAT
This sequence comes from Acipenser ruthenus, assembly GCF_902713425.1. Classification (NCBI taxonomy): domain Eukaryota; kingdom Metazoa; phylum Chordata; class Actinopteri; order Acipenseriformes; family Acipenseridae; genus Acipenser; species Acipenser ruthenus. The sequence goes on along the minus strand of NC_081224.1, from coordinate 1,114,167 downwards.
TCTACTGTGAAGGGCCGTTTTCTTTCTTGCACACCATTTCTGATTGTGACCTTGTGGGCCTCTTGCTATTGATCTCAGTGAGCGTTGTGTGATAGTGATGTGGAGCTGGAGTCACCCTGCACCTGTTCTGTCACATAATCGGTACAGGCAGAGATGTTTAGGGGTCATGAATTGAGCTGTAAATCAATCTTAATCTGAAAGCAATGGAGGTAAAGAAAAATGAGCCCATTTAAAACCTGTCTGCAGTTAAAAATGATAATAACATTTTTTATTCTCGTTGAAATGTGAAAACTCTTGGATATTAGACGAGGTTCACCTTTCAAATGCTCTGTTGCGGTATCTGTGCTTTGAATTTAATAGAGAAAAAAAATAAAATTCTTCACCGCATATTAATCTTGCCTCTGATTGTCTTTGCCAGCCTAATGCTGTAAGGAAGCGTCTGCATTGTATTGCTTTATTAACGGTCAATATTGGGTTATTAGCATGGTAATAAAGGTTTTATGTGTTAATACGTAGTGTTGAAATAGATTTGCCGTGTTAATCAAGAGTTGTAATAGATTTATAGATTTGATGCCTCATTGCAACCAAGACATGAGAAGGTACAGAGAAGGGCTGATCCCAGGACTTAATGACAGGAGCGAGGAGGACAGGTTCAAATATTGTAATCTCTTCAGCTGAGAAAAAAGAAGAGAAAGAGGGGACTTGATTGAAGTCTTTAAAATCATAAATGGTCTAGAGAAAGTTAACCCAAGACACTACTTCGTGTTTAGCACAGAGAAGAACAAGAAATGGAAGCTGAGTAAAATTTTAGAATTTTAGAATTTTAAAAGTCTAGAAGAGAAGGTAGGAAGCACTTTTCTCGAGTTATAAATGCATGGAAAAGCCTACCAGGTGAAGTAGTAGGATTTAAAACACTGGAAACATTTAAAAAAAAAAAAAGACTAAATTCTGTGCTTTTAAAGTAATTCTCCCCCAGTGATGGGCCAAATGGCCTTTTCTCCTTCCCAAACTTTATGTTCTTAACTACAATATAAAAGAACTAGCTTTCAGGACCTCAAAAGTTTCTAATTCTGTAGGAAATTTCAAGAAACAGGTGTTACTGTTTGCATTTGCATATCAGAAGAACTGTGTTAAAATGACTCTGTTTATCATCCTCCCTTCCCCTTTCTGCATATCAGTGTTTGTACGTCAGTTTTTAAACGCACCTTTCACAGACAGAGGGGCTGCTTATCATTGCTGGGTGACTGGGCAGGCAAACAGGGGACAGGAAACTCATTTTGACAGCCCCGAGTCACTGTTTTGCTCTGATAAATCTCATCCGCTAAAACAACTTTTTTTTTTTTTTTTTTTTTTTTTTAAAACATTGTCGCCAGAATTGCTTTTGAACTCCATGCAAATTATCTGCTGTTGTGTTTTTTTGTCCCGCTTGTGTTCTCGAAGCCGGGCAGAGCCTGGAGAGGTTGCTATTTATTTATTTATTTATTATTTCCTCTTGTTTCTTATATTTCAAGATAAGGGCGTCCTACTTCTCCTGCTTGCAAAAGAATTCAACAGAAAAGCCGCCAAACCTGCTCTTTATCATTTTTTAGCACTTAGCCAGGAGGCATTGAGTAACCATTTATTTGACGATGGAAGCTTGTGTTGCAAAGACAGAGATAAACAAGAAAGGCGATTATCACCCTGTCAAGTCTCGGCCCTAGGTTCAAATCGGGTTTACAGCTTTGGCCAAAATTTTTGCCTCACCCTATAGAATTAACTTATTTTGTTTCATAAAGTCGAATGAAACCTGCTGAATAATGTTACGTTAACATATTGAATTACGTTATACTTAACAAAAAACTGACAACAATTTCAAAATGTGACATTTCAAATCTAACATGAAATACCGTACTACTATTATGGCTTCCGGTAGACTTTTGCAATATCATGTTGTCGTTTCTGTGATTACATGATGTTAAATAAAATATCTAAATTATGTCTCAAGCCTATAATTGTAGGTGATGCAAAACTTTTGCCCATGGCGGTATATTATGATAACTTACTCTAATTTTGTTAGCCGCAAAAGTTAAAGTCTAAATGCAATGTATCAAATGACATAAATAAACCAAATACAATTAAATTAAACAAAATGTGCATTCCGCACATTTTTTCCTGCAGGGAGACTTTAACCCCCTCCCTGCTGTCTTACAATATATATATATATATATATGAACATGTGTAGGCATTCATGAAATTGATTTCAAAGTGGATGGACAGGTTTTTCCTTTTAAATTCCTTCACCAGCAGTGCCAGGTAAAAGACCCACCCAACTTTACTTGGCTGGTCCTTCCAAGCGTTACGCTTCGCAGCCCTGCCAATCCATCACAGAACAGCTAACCCTCTGATCACACTGCTTCGCTTGCACTTTAGAGTCGTCTCTCGTTAAAACACCATGATTGGATTTTTTTTACGGGTGGCTGAAGCTGGTGAAAGTGGCAAACGATCTGCTTTGTAAAACGTTCCAGGCTGTTCCTTTCCCACGTGCTCTCAAGTGGTGGCGCAGTTCTGCATAATGACATCTGCGCAATGCATTGCTGTGCTGTGGTACCATATCGGTACCAGGTACAGTAGCAGGACATTGCATTGCTATCTGGCCAGGGCTCACCTGAGTTGAATTGGAACAGCCTGTGCTAATCTGTCATTGTGAACAGCAGCCAGCGTTACTGAGCTTTGACAGGAGCAGCAGCAGAATCAGCAGCATCTGTTTTCCTGCTCCCTTTAGCTGCGGTAATTAAGGAGAAAGCTTGGTTTTTGCAAACCGACTGTGCTGCACTCCTCGGAGAGGCTTGAGTCGTTGCTGAAAGATTGTGACAGCAGTCAGTCTATTACTGAAAACGAGTTTAGCAGATTAGAGTCACGTTGTCTCACATTGTCTCCAGCTCACTTTCCGCTCAAAGTCTATTGTTATCTGTCTGTGCAGTACAGCAGCATGTATAACACAACCAGCACGCTTCAACGCATACGCTATCTGTGGAATGGTGCTCTGCATGTCAAATTGACAGCAAACTCGCTGTCCGATTTGGTTTAAAACTGCATCTGAATTTATTTTGTATTTGTTTAAAAAAAAAACACATGCACAGCTATAGCCTACAGTTTTGCATCACCTAGAATTTTAGGAAACATAATTTACAAAACAGAAAAAAAACTATATAAACGTAATTTAGATCTTTTATTTAACATCATGTAATCAAAGAGACTACAAAATGGTACCGGAAGCCATGATAGTAGTACAGTATTTCAGGATAGATTTAAAACTTTTTTCAATTTTTGTCAGTATATTGGAAAACTGTAATGCAACATGTTAAGGGCAGCAGTGTGGAGTAGTGGTTAGGGCTCTGGACTCTTGACTGGAGGGTCGTGGGTTCAATCCCCAGTGGGGGACACTGCTGCTGTACCCATGAGCAAGGTACTTTACCTAGATTGCTCCAGTAAAAACCCAACTATATAAATGGGTAATTGTATGTAAAAAAATAATGTAATTGTATGTAAAAATAATGTGATATCTTGTCCTGGATAAGGGCGTCTGCTAAGAAATAAATAATAATAATAATAATTATTCAGCAGGTTTCATTTGACTTTATGAAGCAAAATGAGCTCATTCTATAGGGAGATACAAAACATTTGGCCACTGCTAGCATTAGTACCGTGCACAAACTGTGCTGTCAACAAGGCCTGCCTCCTCTCTGATAGAAAAACGAACAGTAGAAAGCAGACACTGAAGACTGACGTTAGAATCCAGAGCTTTAAAAGGAGACTTCTGGGAGGCAGGGGTGGAGAAACAAAACACGTAGCGGTGCCCCAGTGTGCGTTGGCAGCAGTGATGGGCGTGCGTTCAGCACCAAAAGCCAAGTGCTTGCCACCTCCCCCCTTCTTGTAAACTATGACAGAACTAAAGCCCCCTAATTTCCGTATAGCGGCCCACTCACTTTTACAGCTTACACATAAGTGGCAATTTACGCTGGAACGAATCCCACACACGCAGGCTTTGAGTCTTTTTCTAATTATTATGAATTGCATTTGAGAGAAGAAAAAAAAAACACACACAGTACTACCAACAAGAATGAGTAGGTTGCTTTTCAACAATCGTACAAGCTGTAGAATAATGCATGATGCTGGAAGCTGTATGAATATGCCGTCATATTCCACCCCCAAACTTATTTTCCTTAAGGTACAACGTCTCTCTTTTTTTATTTAAGATGGTACCTTATTAAACCCACGCTGATAGCCCTTAGAAATGTTTACCCTATTAAATTTGCTCTGTATTTTTGCAGGTTTCCCATGCCTGTACCGTGGATTTACCATGGTTGACCATGTTTTATTTAATAGGCTTTACCGGACCTCTCTGTGCTTTACAATGCTTCCCTATACCAGACCTCTCTGTGCTTTACAATGCTTCCCTATGCTTTACCAGACCTCTCTGTGCTTTACAATGCTTCCCTATGCTTTACCAGACCTCTCTGTGCTTTACAATGCTTCCCTATGCTTTACCACACCTCTCTGTGCTTTACACTGCTTCCCTATGCTTTACCAGACCTCTCTGTGCTTTACAATGCTTCCCTATGCTTTACCAGACCTCTCTGTGCTTTACAATGCTTCCCTATGCTTTACCGGACCTCTCTGTGCTTTACAATGCTTCCCTGTGCTTTACCAGACCTCTCTGTGCTTTACAATGCTTCCCTATGCTTTACCATACCTCTCTGTGCTTTACAATGCTTCCCTATGCTTTACCAGACCTCTCTGTGCTTTACAGTGCTTCCCTGTGCTTTACCAGACCTCTCTGTGCTTTACAATGCTTCCCTATGCTTTACCGGACCTCTCTGTGCTTTACAATGCTTCCCTGTGCTTTACCAGACCTCTCTGTGCTTTACAATGCTTCCCTATGCTTTACCAGACCTCTCTGTGCTTTACAATGCTTCCCTATGCTTTACCAGACCTCTCTGTGCTTTACAATGCTTCCCTGTGCTTTACCGGACCTCTCTGTGCTTTACAATGCTTCCCTATGCTTTACCAGACCTCTCTGTGCTTTACAATGCTTCCCTGTGCTTTACCAGACCTCTCTGTGCTTTACAATGCTTCCGTATGCTTTACCGGACATCTCTGTGCTTTACAATGCTTCCGTATGCTTTACCGGACCTCTCTGTGCTTTACAGTGCTTCCCTGTGCTTTACCATACCTCTCTGTGCTTTACAATGCTTCCCTATGCTTTACCGGACCTCTCTGTGCTTTACAATGCTTCCCTGTGCTTTACCATACCTCTCTGTGCTTTCACTGTGCTTTATTACACTTTGCTATGCTTTTGCTATGGGAAAATTTGATAATTGTTACATGAGGAGTTTTCCACAGTGGTCAGTAAGCAAAAGCAAATCTAAAATGTTTGAGTGTGATACTGAGCAGGATTGTGTGTTGCAGGAACCTTGAGGCTTCAGGCTTCCTGTTTTAAGACATGGCTCTGGTAGTCCGTCAGTGTGTAGGCTGCAATGGGTTTCAAGTGCAATGCATTGGATTTTTTTTCTGTATGTGGTTGGACTGCTCCCTGGTTAGCTTGATGTATAAAATCTACAAATTCTTAAAAAAAAAAAAAACTCCATGTATTCCATCTAATCTTTAACTACAGCTAACTGCTAACAAATGATGCATGCTACAGCACAGTGTATGGCTCCACGTCTGGGTAAAACATTGCATGCACTTTAAATTATTATTTTTTTTATATACCAGTAATCATAACCTACAACTTTTTTTGTTTAATTTTGAGGATAACCGTGGCAAGCAAGTTCCAAGTCCGACGGGGAAGTTTGTACCCCCGTAGCTAAAACAACTTTATGTTTGAAGCAATGAAACTGTGCAAAGCCTTCAGCGCACACAAAGCTAAGCTCCTGAAGATGCGGTAAACAAACATGAAAGCGTGTTTTAGTTTGACGATGATTGTTTGTGGGAGTCTGACTGCATTCAAGCTGCTCTGAGTAATCTGACGCTGTTTACCAACTCGCTGCACGAATGCTGCACCTGTTCTTGTCTTTTGGGATCTGCCGACTTCTGATGCTGCAGTCTCTTTGCTGTGCGCAGGAACCACGCACCGTGCCTCTTTCAATCACCTGCCTGTTTTTAGCTCCTTACGAGAGATGCTGAAAGAGAGTCCAGGGAAGTGACAGATCAGGTATTTGGAGATGATCCATTCTGAACTGCAGGGGATGACCGCAATGAAATAAATCCGTGTCCGTCAGTGAAAAAGAACAATGGGCTTCATCTTAATAATGCAGAGTGTAGCTACAGCCTCCCAACCCTGCAGCGTTACTCATTTGTAATAAAGGTACACTTTCTTCCAGTGACCCCATTCAGATATCCCTCATTAATGCTCAGTTGTAGATGTAATTAAAGTTGACTCTATAGTAATTGCATTCGAGACTAGTTCTTTTTGTTTCAGTAAAAGCTTTCCCTTTGGGATCTCTGGCACAGGCTATTGAATGGCACTTCCTAATGTCTCACATCTTAGTAAAATAGTACAGAATCCGACCCTGCTGGCAGGTCTATTCCCGGGCCGCCCCTCCTGTGTGAAGAAGGAAAAGATTATTATTATTATTATCCAACGCTGGGATGAAATCTCCGCTCACAGGGATATAGTGGAGGCAGTCGTCCTTACATCCGTCTGTCTCACACTTACATTGCTGCCTCACTGTCTGCACTGTTGCACCATTTTAAATGTCCTATCTATGTATCTATTTTCTAATGCATGTATTTTTTTTTGTATTCAAAGTTATAGAGTTCACCCAAACCGTTTTAAAATGTCTACAAATCTAAATAAAAAAATCGTGACCGACCGAAGGAGATGTATCCGGAGAACCTCTTATCTGATTGTGAAGAAACCTGGTAAGAACGTTATTTAGCAGGAGTTATTGGGAATAGCAGGGAGTGGGGACATTATGGAAGGGTCTATCTTGAGATCACAAGAACTTATTCCACGTACTGTAAATCAGTCATTTTAACATGCTTTATCATGATACAAGCCCCTTGTTTGCTCATCTAATGGAATCTACTGTAGGTCTTTAAATAGCGCTTACCCAATTTCCATTCAAATAGGCATTTCCATTACCCTACTGTCGGGCGAAAAGGATTGAGGGAAAAAAAAAAAAAGAAAAGACAATTTAAAAAAAAAACGGAGCCTTTTTCCAGTTCTTTCAGAACATGTTAATTGAGTTATTAAAGCAGAGAAAGAAGAAGGGAGGCTCTTATACTGTCTAGTAATTTAGTAATCATTGAAGAAAGGTTAATGGTCGTTATTGTTATGCATACTAATTTGTGAGGCTAAGATGCACGCAGAATCCAAATTGACTTGATACAGTAGCTAGCCATTCCCTTGGAATTGTGTTAAATTAGGTGGTTCGTTTAAGGGAGACTTAAAGAGACTCCCTGTCTCTGCTCCACCAGCACAGAGCAGAGGGAGGCTGTTCAGAGAGTATAAGAGCCTCCTTTTTTCTTTCTCTGCTCCACCAGCACAGAGCAGAGGGAGGCTGTTCAGAGAGTATAAGAGCCTCCCTTTCTCTTTCTCTGCTCCACCAGCACAGAGCAGAGGGAGGCTGTTCAGAGAGTATAAGAGCCTCCCTTTCTCTTTCTCTTTCTCTGCTCCACCAGCACACAGCAGAGGGAGGCTGTTCAGAGAGTATAAGAGCCTCCTTTTTTCTTTCTCTGCTCCACCAGCACAGAGCAGAGGGAGGCTGTTTACAGAGTATAAGAGACTATATTTCCATTATACGGTACAAACAGCAACAAATTCACTTTATTTATTTATTTATTTATATTTTGCTCTGCTTTACACATAAAGTTTACCCGGTTGATTATCATTTAAATGTTTTTATTGAAGTTCTGAGCAGGTTAGGAATGTGTGCCAGTGCACCTAATGCATTTCCTTCATGTTACCAGTCAAGCATAATATAGCAATTTGGCAGCGCTGCTACCGTGAAGTAATGAAACCATGACACAGAAGGCACATATCAACAGAACGTGGGTTAGCTCACACCTCCCGTCTCTAACGTGACACAGGAGGAGAGCTCGGAGAGCTCGGAGTATTTTTTTTTATTTAATTTTTTTTATTTTTAAGGACGTTAGATCTGCAAACAAAAACAAAAATAAAAGCCAGAGAGATCGTTTTAAGGATGCAGGTGCAAGTTTGAAAACACATCTATCTGCCTCTCTCGCTCTCTCTCTCTCTCTCGCTCCTCTCTCTCTCTCTCTCTCTCTCTCTCTCTCTCTCTCTCTCTCTCTCTCTCTCTCTCTCTCGCTCTCTCTCTCTCTCTCTCTCTCTCTCTCTCTCTCTCTCTCTCTCTCTCTCTCTCTCTCTCTCTATTTTGTTGCTGGAGTGTCATAGTGTTCTGTTTGTCACGCTCGATTGACCGCTCCAAGATTTATTAATTTACTGTGACAAATTCTATTTCTCCTCTTTGGTTTTTTTTTTTTTGTTTTTGCCAGGTGCAAAACACGCTGTAATACTGGCAATACCAGCGTATCACCCTGGAGAAAAACGTTAGCGCTACAGCGGTACCAGCATAATTATAATAATTATAACAATTATATTTATATATTATATTAAATTATATATATATTACATTATGCAAATTACATTATATATATATATATATATATATATATATATATATATATATATATATATAAACTTAGGGTTTGAGACTCCAAATGAGGCCCCACCATGATGTAGTATTATTATTATTATTATTATTATTATTATTATTATTATTATTATTATTATTATTATTATTTATTGTTACTTCCTAATTTGTACTGCAGACTTCTTTCTTTTTTTACCAGCGTGTGAAGCTCTCTGAGATACGGTGGTGTGAAAGGCGCTATATATAAATAAAATACATTGAAATAAATTGAATTGAAATGAACTGATGAATGAATGGTCAATCGAGGCGTGGAAAATATAAGCGGTGTGCTATATTTGACTTAAAAGGCTGAGGAGCTAGCAATTAGGGTTCAAGGGTCACGAAGCGTGTGGTTTCACGTCAGAAACTGAAACTACATGTGGGGAATGTAAACAAGCTGGACTCAGCCTCTTCAGCATGATGAATGAAGAGCTGAACAGGACCAGCGTCCTCAAGCGGAGATTGTAACGCTACAAGAAGTCCGTTAAAAAAACACATGGAGAGAAAGAGAGATAGCTTATCACAGCTTTTACAGGTTTCTTCCTGCAGGCATTTCTGTTTGAAAAAAAAAATATATATATATATAAAAAAAGAAAATAATAATAATAATAATAATAAAATAACAAATACACAGTATCTAAATTAAAAACCGAACGTTACCGCTGTCTGGGAATTGCTAAGTGACAGCCCAGTCTATCCGTGGAGCCAGTAGAGTTCAAAGGTCACCGAATCACATGGCTTTTTAGACCTTCAGAATTAGTTCATAATTATTCCTGGCTGTACTGACACTGTATTATAGTTTTTTTCTTTTAGAACAACTACAGTATGATGGAAACTTCATGCTTTCTAAAGCAAAAGTGATGTTAATATGTCCTGAGATCTATTGCTATTGCCAGGCCGTTTCTTAACACCATTGATTATATTTTTTCACTTTAATTTCACATACGGTTGAGCGCAACACCTCAGACGCTGTGTGGGTTTCGTAACCTTTCTGTTGACAAGTTAATTACAGGAAACGGTCACTTAGCGTGAGGTACAGCCAGGGGTGGTAAAAAAACGACAAACCGTCCATCCGGCAAATAGGTGGCGAGGGATAATAGATTGCCTTCGCTTTTTAAGGTCAAGAACCTTTGATGACAAGGAAGTCAACTGTGGCTGAGATCATTATTTCTTTCTGTTCTGCCATTTACCTTGAGACACTAAATTCAGCTGCATTGCGCAGTGATTGCTACTGAACTGCTCCCTCCCTCACCCCCCTAAGAGAGAGGGTGCTCCCTCCAGTCCAGGGCAGGCTTGAGGCATGGAGACTGAACTGCTCCCTCACCCCTATAATAGAAATGGTACTCCATCCAGTCCAGGGCAGGCTTGAGGCATGGAGACTGAACTGCTCCCTCACCCCTCTAAGAGAAATGGTGCTCCATCCAGCCCAGGGCAAGCTTGAGGCATGGAGACTGAACTGCTCCCTCCCTCACCCCCTAAGAGAAAGTGTGCTCCCTCCAGTCCAGGGCAGGCTAAGATGTCGCAGCTGCTCAGATACTGTATATTAATCAGTGCCTGGGTCTGGATGTGAGCACTTTGAGTCACCTCATGATGGCTCAGACAAGGGACCTGTGCTCTGAGGTTCTGTCAGCCCAGTCCCTGATTGAGGTAGTGCTTGTATCCATGATCACACTTGTGGCACATCACTCAGCTCGCTCTGTGTCTCTCGCTGGCATGAGTGAATTCATTTTACCTTCCTTGTATCTTCATTATGAGATTTCATTGCTTTAAAATGGATATGTGGCGTTTTAAACGTCAAAGTTTACCTCTGAAGTGTCTGCTGCTGCCTGCATTGACTGGAGCGCTTGCACTCAATAATTACAGGGACCTCTGCCCAGGAATGAATTGTGCCAGCCAAAAAAAAAAATCTGTTGGAGGGATCTTTATTTACCGTGTGGGAGGTGATTAAAACGCAGAGAGAGCCTGCTAACCTTTGCATAGCCTCGTTGCACGTCGGAGCTTGTAGAATTATTGCGTTCCGTTTGTTCTTCTGGAGTGGCAACAGTCTGTGAATTTCAATCACACCAGCCTTTCCATTAATAGGTGTTTTTTTTTTTGTTGTTACACCGGGTTAAGCCCTGAACGTGTGCAGCTGATGTATATGTGATCCATTCCTGGTTTTACTAGGAGTTAAATGAGACGCACCTCAGCTTGGTATCTGTACACACTGTGGGCTAATCAAGCTCGTAGGAAAACCTGGAATGGGTGAAACTGCTGTGCAACAGGAGTCTTATTTACATAAGAACATAAGAAAGTTTACAAACGAGAGGAGGCCCCATTCGGCCCATCTTGCTCGTTTGATTGTTAGTAGCTTATTGAGCCCAGAATCTCATCAAGCAGCTTCTTGAAGGATCCCAGGGTGTCAGCTTCAACAACATTACTGGGGAGTTGGCTCCAGACCCTCACAATTCTCTGTGTAAAAAAGTGCCTCCTATTTTCTGTTCTGAATGCCCATTTATCATATCTCCATTTGTGACCCCTGGTCCTTGTTTCTTTTTTCAGGTCGAAAAAGTCCCCTGGGTCGACATTGTCAATACCTTTTAGGATTTTGAATGCTTGAATCAGATCACCACGTAGTCTTCTTTGTTCAAGACTGAATAGATTCAATTGTTCTATCCCTGGCTGAACGACGGATGATGTTGCATTACAGAACGTGTTGTAAAAACTAGGTAGCGTGCAATTGTTGCAGGGTGGAGACTGGGTGTGAATTGGCGACCCTGCGCTCCACAAGCAAGCGTCTTAACCACTGTGCAAAAGAGCCGTGCTCGTCTGCATTCGTGGTTTGAATTATGAGGACCTCCAGTATGTGCATGAACTGTTTTTAATTTTTTTTTATTTCAACGTAAGGAATTGCAACTGTTGAACAAAAATGAGGAAGGAGAATATTGTAATGATGTTCATTTACAGAGCCCAAAGATTTCTTTCTTTCACAATGGTCACAGAAATAAAATGCAGTATTAGGCCAGCTGGGAGTAATTTTCAGAGGGCATGATAAATTGGATAATCCTAAATGAAAGTGGGGTCTTTTCTAAATCAATCTGTGATGTTCATTTGAGTCAGGGTGATAAACTCCAGCAGGTACCTTCTGATAAGACGCGACAGACACAGCCTTGTTCTAAATGTCATTTATATATTTATGCATATGGCAAAATTGATTTCCTGGCTGCTGTTTACAGCACGTTTAATTAAAAATTGTCTGGCGGTTTGAATTAGAAGGGCATTTTGAGCTTTTATCATGAAACGCATTGTCTCTTTCTCTGCTCCCCCAGCACAGAACAGAGGGAGGCTGTTCAGAAGGTATTTTAAGAGCCTCCCTTTCTCTTTCTGTGCTCCACCAGCACAGAGCAGAGGGAGGCTGTTCAGATAGAATAAGAGCCTCTCTTTCTCTTACTCTGCTCCACCAGCACAGAGCAGAGGGAGGCTGTTCAGAGAGTATGAGAGCCTCTCTTTCTCTTACTCTGCTCCACCAGCACAGAGCAGAGGGAGGCTGTTCAGATAGTATAAGAGCCTCTCTTTCTCTTACTCTGCTCCTCCAGCACAGAGCAGAGGGAGGCTGTTCAGAGAGTATACTCGCATGTGGCAGTGGCACACCTCCTCAGGCCAGTGAAAAACATGACTGAATCAGAAATGACAAGGTCATGAAAGATAAGATAGAGGAAAGATGGTACAAATTTAATTTCATGTCTGTAAACTACCAGGTGTGACTATCCCCTGCACACCCAGTAAAGCGGACAGGTGACACCTGTGTGAAGGTGTGTGCAAAGCAGCTGATGAATCACATTGCATTGCCAAGTTAAAAAACAGAAAGAAGCATCAGCGTTCTCAATGTGCCATCAGTCAGTGCAGGGGTGGCAAACACAGGAAGAGGGCACAGTCGATTACTTTTGGCCGCATTTTAATTCACTTTTGTGCAGTGCTGGGACGAACACAGGATTTTCATGTTCGGATATTCGCTCAGAATTAAATATCCGTTCGGATATTCGGTAGTTTTTCAAAAAGTTATATTGCTCTGAACGCAGGCAGAGACCGCATAGCAGCAGAGGGTGTGACCGTGGCCCTGTGTGTGTGTCTTTATTTTACCACAAGACCTTACAATATGTAGCAGGTTAAAATAGAAAATTATCCCAGGAATAAAACATAAGTTGCGTAGACCTTACTTTTACCCCAGTGAATTAACTACAAAACAAAGGATGCCAGTTTTAAGTTAAACGTTGGTTTGTTAATTCCAGAAATAAATAGTACATAAAGTTGACAAGGCATTTTCTTTTCTTTTTTTTTTTCATTCCTTGCCATCGCTGTTTCTTCACAGTAAACAGCGGCCAGCGACACGTTTTCATAAAGTAATAACATGAAGGTTTTGTGCCTTTTTGTAGCTGAACAAGCAAACGAAAACTGAAATTTAAGTTTAAACACATCAAATAAAACATGAACATGGGGTTGTAAAGTGAAGTCACAGTTTTGGTTCTCGTTTATTACATTCCACAGAACAAAGTGGCAACAAAAAATATATAATATATACAATCTATATAAAAACCACTACACAACATTTTCAGGAAGGGTACTGTTTAAGCGAGGCATTTCAGAATGATGTGCTTGCCTTTTTTCTGGCCCTTGAGATTCTGGCTCTAAAGCAGCACAATGTGTTTTTGTCCCAGATGGCTTTCCATAGAGATCACTATGCGTGCGCGCACATAATCTGGTTTGTTTACTTTTTGCTGTCTAAAACTTTTAAATAGAGGCTCAAGAGCTGCTGTGTTGGTCCTGTGTTTTTTTATATATATATTACATCTCACATCACACAGAGCTTTTTTTTCATTTGCCATTTTTTAAAACTGTCGTGCAAATTCTGGTGAGACTGTAAATAAGTGCAAGGTGCATTTGTAGCGAATACGAACATCTGATTTTTGTATCCGAATACATGTCAAAAAATATTTGTTCGAATATTCGGATATTTGTCCCAGCACTGCTTTTGTTATGGATCGTATTCTAAAAGTCTGATCAATTGAATATCAATCGCATTCATTTATGTGTTAGGCAGTATGCTGAATTGGTATTTTTGCAGAACACACTCTGTAGAGGCTAAACAAATTAAAATTATTATTATTATTTTTTTTTTTGTATGATATAACCCTAACGTTAACTCTAACCCTAACTCTGAAAAAGAGAATGATTAGGAGGCTGTGTGGTCCAGTGGTTAAAGAAAAGGGCTTGTAACCAGGAGGTCCCCGCTTCAAATCCCACCTCAGCCACTGACTCATTGTGTGACCCTGAGCAAGTCACTTCACCTCCTTGTGCTCCGTCTTTTGGGTGAGACGTAGTTGTAAGTGACTGCAGCTGATGCATAGTTCACACACCCTAGTCTCAGTAAGTCGCCTTGGATAAAGGCGTCTGCTAAATAAACCATTTTTTTTTTTTTTTTTTTAGTGGTCGATTGCACTTGAGTGGAGCAACAGCTAAAGGGCTAAATGCTATTGATAATAAGTAAGATAACAAAAACAGACTGTAGTCACGTGTGTCCTGAGCCCATATGGTATCAATACCAGGCATGGAGGCGACACAGATAGAGAAGCCTCTAATACCTCCAGGGTCATGGTGAATCTGCCTGAACCTCTGGAGAGAGTCCTCAGACTATCTGATCGTATTGGATCTATACAATCACGTTCAATGTAGAATGTAATGTGGGTTTTTGAAACTAATGCATTGTTCTGGTCTCATCCTCCCAGCGTAACAAAGTAGCTAATTCCATGTTTTCACCTTCATTCATAAACCTTCAATTGGCGACACAAGCGACTCTGTGTAACACCTTCCACTTGCATTGAGGTTGATGGGGGCTCTATGTTGAAATGGCTCTCAAAGCAGGCTTTATTGGACTGTATATGCCTCATACAGACACCAGATCAATCTACACTGTGTTCTATTGAATCCCCACTGAGAGCCACATCAGGATATTGCAACAAATTATTATTTTTCCCTGGGTCTGAAATGTAAAATAATTGTTTCCCCCCCCCACCTTAAAGAAAAAAAAAAGACTCTTAACCTCGTCATTTACAAAGCAGCCCCTGCACGGCAACGCGTTTCAATTTGAGATGGCAGCTTAGTCAGAAAAGCACTTTGTATTGTGTTGAGTGGTTAACTTGCTCGAAATTAAACACAGCTAACAGAAACTGAATTACAGTCGATGCGAAAAGCCCACATACTCATGCATTTGACAATTAAAAGAGCTGCTAAACAATAAATGGGATCAACTCTATTTCATGCAGATTTAATCAAGAGCGAAGCGACTAGTTTATTTTTTTTTAAAATCCCATTTAACACATCATGAAATCAAGGACCTCGGTGTCACTTGCTTTTAATGAGTAGAGAAAGAGAAAGGGAGGCTCTTATACTCTCTGAACAGCCTCCCTCTGCTCTGTGCTGGTGGAGCTGAGAAAGAGAAAGGGAGGCTCTTATACTCTCTGAACAGCCTCCCTCTGCTCTGTGCTGGTGCAGCAGAGAAAGAGAAAGGGAGGCTCTTATACTCTCTGAACAGCCTCCCCCTGTGCTGGTGGAGCAGAGAAAGAGAAAGAGAAAGGGAGGCTCTTATACTTTCTGAACAGCCTCCCTCTGCTCTGTGCTGGTGGAGCAGAGAAAGAGAAAGGGAGGCTCTTATTCTCTCTGAACATCCTCCCTCTGCTATGTGCTAGTTGAGCAGATAAAGGCAAGCAAGCCTTATCGACCCACGAAGAGTGACTCAATGCAGTCTTTATAGGGTTTAAGTGATAAATTGTTTGTAAAAGGTCAACCCAGTTTAAAGGATTTTAAAATTTGAGGATTAATGGATTGTGTAAGGAAGTGGGGAGGATAAAAAATAATAGCTAGTCAGAAGTCTGAACCGTCTGTTCAGGGTGACTAAGTCTCGACAGCTGCGTGGCAGATGAAATCTGACGCTCTGCAGTGTGTGTGTGTTGAGCTAATTGACCCTGGCCGGGGTATGCATGGGGAGCACACACAGTCATTTGCACATTTTGTACTTCCTGGCTCAATTACAAATCCCGACATCTGGTGCGGTTCCCTTCAGCTGTGCATTGCTTGAAACTTACTATAAAAACTACACAGCTGGCCCTGGATCGAAAATGATGGCGATTTGACTGCCTGAGGTGTATTGTTCGCATGCGCCACAACAGTTACAAAAAAAAAATCGTCTCTTTCGTTCTTTCTTGTTCTTCCTCTCTTTCTTTTGTTCTTTCATTCATTCTTGTTCTTTTCTTTCTTTCTTGATGTATTTTAGTGTTTTTATTTTGCTGAAAGGAGGAGAGCTCTGATGGAAACAGTGATCTTACAGCGGTCTCTTCGGTTGAGTGCATCGAGAAGGAAGAGGAGTGACAAGCACACAGCACACAGCTTGCTGATTTAAGACACAGAGCGCTGACTTTTACAACCGGCTGTTTTTCAAGCTGAACGCATCGCAGCTCCCTGAAGTGGGATTAAACTCAGAGTTAAACAGAAAAGTGTTTAAATTATTCTCTTCCCTCAGACGTGCTTGCAGTACATAAATACCCCATTAAGACGAGGCAAGCAGAGTCTAAATAGAATTGTAGTATTCAAATACTTATTGAATGACTTTGCCGGATTTACTTGGGCGTCTTAACGGCACGTGAGTGGCATAGATATAAGGAATGTGTGGGTGGTGAACTTTATTTTATAACATGAAGGGTGTTGCAGGATCTCCCCTCTTCACACTGCTGTTTTTAATACACAATATCAAAATGCTACCACTATCGTTCCATTATGCAGTATCAAAGACACCCTTCTAGGTATAGATCGCTACATCATTAACTATGTAGTAAATGACATCACAAGCACATTAACAGATTTAAATAGCAAGGAGTGTAGCTACTATGGCACAAATGATGACAACAACAAATGGTTTACAGCAAGAATTATGTAAACAGAGGGTAGCAGTGTGGAGTAGTGGTTAGGGCTCTGGACTCTTGACCGGAGGGTCGTGGGTTCAATCCCAGGTGGGGGACACTGCTGCTGTACCCTTGAGCAAGGTACTTTGCCTAGATTGCTCCAGTAAAAACCCAACTGTAATTTTATGTAAAAAATAATATAATTGTATGTAAAAATAATGTGATATCTTGTAACAATTGTAAGTCGCCCTGGATAAGGGCGTCTGCTAAAAAATAAATAATAATAATAATTATTAATATACTATGCTACATTCAAAGCCATCAGCAGTACTAGCACTCCCCCCACTGCAATCTCTCCGACAAATTTGCAGCAGAAAAAAAACACAAAGAAAAATATGTGTATTCAAAATATGTGTATATGCGTCATACATTATTTTAGCCTGGCTGGGCAATTAAGCAAGAAGCGTAGAAAATGTTTCAAGAATGTTATTTACAGACTACATCTGCAGCTGTGTGCCTCCGTTCAGGGAGATGTGTGTACAGATCACCCAATAGAATTAACTAATGTAACAGATTTGGCTCTATCCTTTCACAGTAGCTCACTGATGCAGCATCGCAATACTGTAATGGATTCCCAGTGCAGCACCATTCTGCTAATCACTCATCCCCATATCCAGCTCTGGCCAAAAGTTTAGCATCACCTTTCGAATGAAACCTGCTGAATAATGTTACGTTAACATATTGAATTACACACCGCTTTTTGTAGTTTTCCATGAACTTCACTTTCAAAATTGAAAAATGTGACTTTTTGAAATCTAACATGAAATACCGTACTACAAAACAATTTAAAACATTTTCACTTAAGTATAAATGCATGCCTTATCAACCGCACGAGAGAGCATAATCAAAGGTTTTATTGCAGGCCAAGCTTGAGGAATTTTTCTAACGATGCTGTACCAGCAAATAAGGACACAAGTTATTTTGGTCTTGCTAAGTGAATTATTATTATTATTATTATTATTATTATTTGTTTATTTAGCAGACGCCTTTATCCAAGGCGACTTACAGAGACTAGGGTGTGTGAACTATGCATCAGCTGCAGAGTCACTTATAACTACGTCTCACCCGAAAGACGGAGCACAAGGAGGTTAAGTGACTTGCTCAGGGTCACACAATGAGTCAGTGGCTGAGGTGGGATTTGAACCGGGGACCTCCTCGTTACAAGCCCTTTTCTTTAACCACTGGACCACACAGCCGCTAAGTGGAGGATCAGGTGATGTCTAGAAAAAGGATTTGGCTTGTTTGCCCTGAAAGGTACATTGCTGCTGGCTGTAGCCGTGTTTCTGTTTACGTCAGACAAACCAAAAATTATTCATTTATATCATAGCCTCAGAATACACTGTAGGTGGTGGGCAAGGGCACTGTGTACCACGAAGCGTTCAGCTTCAGTGCTTCGAGAAAAAAAAAGGTCAAATTCGTTCCTCTGCTGTTCGGAGAAAAAGAAGTTGGATACAAAAAGAACTTGTTCATAACTTTGTAAGAAATTGCTTTTTTTTTAGACAAGTCAAGGGATGAACTTAGAGCCCTCCTTTGCTCTTTCGGCACAGAGCAGTGGGAGGCTGTTCAGAAGGTAGAGAAGAACGGCACAGTATTAAAGGGGCACAAACCACATAACGTATTTCGACTGCACTTTTAATCAAACCACTGTGACTGCTTGGGAGTGCCTCTCTACAGCTGTGTTCTGTGCCGCTAATAATTCAGGTTTCTCTAGCAGGAAACAGTTGGAAACATTGCCAGCTAATGACGTTATCCCTGGCAGAAGTAAACATCCCTCTGAATTTTCTCTGTAATTCTTCAGTTAAAAAGAAAAAAAAGGTATGCAGAAGTTCTCTAGTCCCCCATTTCACATCTTTGGGAGCGTTTTGTCATGTACGTCTAATATGGCTTCTTGTATTGGCCCTATTTTGAAGGATCAGGTGAACTATCGCAAGTTTATTGCTAGATCTGTAACGGTAGATAAATGTTATTCCTGCGTGCACTTGATTCGAAATGTGACCCTTGTGTTGTTTTTTTTCCCTGCAACTTGTTTGCTCTCATTGAGCTTTAATGGGGTTATAATCCACTGAATAAACTATTCTCTAATGCCGGTTGCTTCTGTCAAGGGTGATTGATGCACTGATTGTCCTTGTTGTTTGCATGTCATGCAGATTAGATGCGGTTTCTCAGGCACTGGCTTCAGTACAGTTGCTAGGAAGCGGTGGGGAAGAACAGCAAATAAACCTGGGGGTCAACCTGACACATTCGCTTTGGACTGAAATTAAGCTAAGCGGTGGTTCAGGCAGGGAAACTTAACCTTCGTTAAATATCAAGCATATTTATATATGTGTATTCCAATACCAGACCAAATCGTCAGTCGAATAGCTAGTATCTTATTTGCACCTCGATAAACGTCCGATGATCGCCAAGGAAAGGATTTCTATCTCACCTCAATCCTTTACGTCCGTGCTGTGCGCCAGAGTTCGCCTCCTCCTCTCCAGCCTCCACCTGTTTTTTTTGACTTCATCTAACGGGGGAGGGCAGCTATCCTGCCCCCCAGCCCATGGCTCCCTACAGCCAGCCTCTCGACTTATCTGCAAGCAAATTTCTGGGCTGGGGTACCTCGAAAGGGGGAGTCCAAAGAATGCAGTGTCAAATATGTGTAATGTAGTAGTGTTGCCTAGTCTGTGTTTTAATAAATGATCTATCACATGAGTTTCCTCCCTGAACATCTGCACAAGCTACAGCAGGCACTTGGGTCCAGGTCTCTTTGATGATAACAATTTATTTGGGCTTCTTCAGAGGCAGGTGCACCTGTACTGTAGGGCTGGCAACATCACCCCCTCTGCCCTGGAGCTGTTTTTTTTTTTTTTTTTTTTAATTTAGTCGTCGCCAATTATTTTACCCCGGTTTTCACCCCAGTTTAGCATGCCCAATTAGTATCTGTATCCCCGGCTCACCGCTCACAACCCCCGCCGACTCGGGAAACGGAGGCTGGAACACGCGTCCTCCGAAACGTGCTCCTTCCAAGCCGTCATTTTTCGCACTGCAGATCCACAGCAATGCCACCAGACCAATAGTGCCGGAGGACAACACAGATCTGGCGGCTCCGCTGCAGAGCCACAGGCGCCCTATCGGCCACAGGGGTCGCTGATGCGCGGTGAGCCGTGGATTCCCCTGCCGACCTAAGCCCTCCCTACCCGGGCAGCGCTCAGCCAATTGTGCGCCGCCCCCTAGGAACTCTCGGTCACGGTCAGCTGTGACATAGCCTGGACTCGAACCTGCGATCTCCAGGCTATAGGGCACATCCTGCGAGGAGCAATACAAACATTTCAGTTTCTATGTTCTAGCCTTTTATGCCATCAGTTGCAAGCATCTCCAGTATATTACTGAGGGACCTGTCACAGACGAATACACACACACACACACATATATATATATATATATATATATATATATATATATATATATATATATATTGTGAAAGAATCACACTCACCACGGTTCGTTGCCCCTTTAAAACACGACCCAACACACACAGGAATGGATTTTTGAAGCGCGGTTGCGCTATTTTTAATGAACACAAAAACAAAAATAAACAAAACAAACACCTAGCTCTTCTTTGAGCAATAACTAAAACAAAACAGGAACCTAAACTGAAAACAGGACAGCTAAGCTGTTTACCTGTAACAAAACAAACAAACAAAACAGCACACACACAAAAAGGATTCACTCTACCTTTTTCTTTTTTTTTAAATTACGGCTGTACCCACACACCAGCACAGTCGGGCTTCTACCCTCTTCAGCAGCCGCCCAGAGCAGACTGACTGCTCTCCTTTTAAGCCCTGCACCTGGCTCAAATTTTCAATAGAAGCCAGGTGCAGGTAATGATTAATCAAAAACAATTGACAAAACACAATTAAACAATTACACAAGACAAATGTGCATTCCGCACATGTTTTTTCTGCAGAGAGGTTTTTAACCCCCTCTCTGCCATCTCACAATATATATATATACAAATAAAACGCACTTTGAGTAAAATGTATTTTGGGTGATAGAATGCAACATTACCTTGAAGTCATGAGTGCTGTCAATAAATACTGTACATATGTCTTTCCTCTCTCTCTCTCTCTCTCTCTCTCTCTCTCTCTCATATATATACAGACGTGCTCAAATTTGTTGGCACCCTTACAGCTCATTGAAATAATGCTTCATTCCTCCTGAAAAGTGATGAAATTAAAAGCTATTTTATCATGTATACTTGCATGCCTTTGGTATGTCATAGAATAAAGCAAAGAAGCTGTGAAAAGAGATGAATTATTGCTTTTCTACAAAGATATTCTAAAATGGCCTGGACACATTTGTTGGTACCCCTTAGAAAAGGTAATAAATAATTGGATTATAGTGATATTTCAAACTAATTAGTTTCTTTAATTAGTATCACACATGTCTCCAATCTTGTAATCAGTCATTCAGCCTATTTAAATGGAGAAAAGTAGTCACTGTGCTGTTTGGTATCATTGTGTGCACCACACTGAACATGGACAAGAGAAAGCAAAGGAGAGAGTTGTCTGAGGAGATCAGAAAGAAAATAATAGACAAGCATGGTAAAGGTAAAGGCTACAAGACCATCTCCAAGCAGCTTGATGTTCCTGTGACAACAGTTGCAAATATTATTAAGAAGTTTAAGGTCCATGGAACTGTAGCCAACCTCCCTGGGCGCGGCCGCAAGAGGAAAATCGACCCCAGAGTGAACAGAAGGGTAGTGCGAATGATAGAAAAAGAACCAAGGATAACTGCCAAAGAGATACAAGCTGAACTCCAAGGTGAAGGTATGTCAGTTTCTGATCGCACCATCCGTCGCTTTTTGAGCGAAAGTGGGCTCCATGGAAGAAGACCCAGGAGGACTCCACTTTTGAAAGAAAAACATAAAAAAGCCAGACTGGAATTTGCTAAAAAGCATATTGACAAGCCACAATCCTTCTGGGAGAATGTCCTTTGGACAGATGAGTCAAAACTGGAGCTTTTTGGCAAGTCACATCAGCTCTATGTTCACAGACGAAAAAATGAAGCTTTCAAAGAAAAGAACACCATACCTACAGTGAAACATGGAGGAGGCTCGGTTATGTTTTGGGGCTGCTTTGCTGCGCCTGGCACAGGGTGCCTTGAATCTGTGCAGGGCACAATGAAATCTCAAGACTATCAAGGCATTCTGGAGCGAAACATACTGCCCAGTGTCAGAAAGCTCTGTCTCAGTCGCAGGTCATGGGTCCTCCAACAGGATAATGACCCAAAACACACAGCTAAAAGCACCCAAGAATGGATAAGAACAAAACATTGGACTATTCTGAAGTAGTCTTCTACGAGTCCTGATCTGAATCCTATCGAACATCTATGGAAAGAGCTGAAACTTGCAGTCTGGAGAAGGCACCCATCAAACCTGAGACAGCTGGAGCAGTTTGCTCAGGAAGAGTGGGCCAAACTACCTGTTAACAGGTGCAGAAGTCTCATTGAGAGCTACAGAAAACGTTTGATTGCAGCGATTGCCTCTAAAGGTTGTGCAACAAAATATTAGGTTAGCGGTCCCATCATTTTTGTCCATGCCATTTTCATTTGTTTTCTTATTTACAATATTATGTTGAATAAAAAATCAAAAGCAAAGTCTGATTTCTATTAAATATGGAATAAACAATGGTGGATGCCAATTACTTTTGTCAGTTTCAAGTTATTTCAGAGAAAATTGTGCATTCTTCGTTTTTTGTGGAGGGGTACCAACAAATTTGAGCACGTCTGTATATATATACAATGATGTCAGAGCACTGTGTTGCCATGAGTGCTGTGGAATGACATCAGCAAGATGAAGTCAGAAAACTGCTTTGTAATAAGCCACTTTCTTTGTACATGCATTCAGCTACACTAAAAGACTGGAGAGGCAGCGTGCGGCAAAACACATTTTCTGATGAAAAGAGCTGTTGAACGCTACACTTGTCCGATTTTGATGAAACTGTGCATGGACGTTGGCTAGTAAATATGAATGTGTGGATGAAGGTAATGGGGTCTGATTACCCATTCATGGCAACCGTTCTGCATTGTCTTGACAAGGGTTAGGAATGAGTTCCCTCTCAGGATCTGAGAATCAGACTTGTATCGAACAACTGCCTTGGCTGCTGGCCCATTCGTTCTAAATGCACTCCTATGCTGGGGGGAAATGCTGATCAGTTTAGCAAAGCATTATTTAATTTCCCTGACGAGCGAGTACACCATTGATTGTCACTTGGCACAGAGCGGTCTTCTGTCCTTTCAGCGTCACACTTTGTTTTATCTTGGCACTAGCTTCCTGTCACCAAAGATGTCCTGAAGTACTGTTTCAAACTATTTAAAAAGGTTTTAACTGAGCACCCCAGACGGCACCAGCCTGTTATAATCAGCTATAAAATGTGCATTTCTCATATACCGGTAGCCAGCGGGGGGATTGTAATCAGAATCCCAGATTAGCACAATTTATAATCCGTTTCAACACTATACCTCCGAACCACCTCCATCAGCAACAGGCTACAGCGGTTCCTCTGTCTCCTGTCAAATGCAATTAGCATTTAATAATTCATTCAGCTTGTATGGTAAACATCAAATGCAATCCAGTACAAAGCAATTTCTGTATTGACTTTGATAAATAAATATATTTATATAAATAAATAAATGGGTGATAGAGTATATATTTCATCTTCAAGAAATAAATACGCTTGGGTGACGAATAGAGCCCTTGGGTTTCTTTTTAATGAGCTTTTAAGGGTTTTTTTTTCAGACAGCACACATGTATTTATATTTAAAGCTTTTAGTTTTAACTGAAGATGATGATCTGATCTACAGTATATCATGACACATTTATGGATGTAACACTGACATGTATCCATTTTAAATAGAGGGATGCTCTTTTGATGCCTAACACAACTTTACGCTGCGCACACTAAAGCCAGCGACTTCCTCTGACATGCGTGTTTTTGATGGCGGTTAGGCATCAGGCTCACACATTGGATTGAAAAGGGTTTTACGGTTTCCGTCTTCCGAGAATCTCTGTTCGTTACTCTCCCGGGCGCTGAAGGTGTTAAAAAATTCTGTCTGTGTGAAAACCTTAAGTGGTTTATTTTCTGTCTCCCGTAGTAAAATATTAAAGACCTTTTCTGTTTCACTGCATCATTTAAGACACCTGACATGTTAAATAGCCAGCGATTAAAAGTTGCAACATACTGAGATTTTAGAGTCGTGTCAATTTTATCTGTTGCCCTGGCTTGAGTAATTTAGAAGCACTTCATCTAATGATTTGTTTTGTTTTGTTGTCAAATTATCTCTGGTGCAGCTGGAGAGAATAGCAGAAATAACCCAGGGAGGTTTGACAGCCAATTATTTGTGCATCTTAAGATGCTAATGCACTTAAAAAAACAGAAAAAGCATTATCAATCCATCTGCCGTGATAGTCAACTGCGAATGTACAATGGTGCTCAAAATGAACCCCCAACCCCTCCTGTCTTCTTAAAGCAAAATTCACATTGATAGTCTTACCGCTTATAAACCTGACTTATTATTATTTATTTCTTAGCTGACGCCTTTATCCAGGGCAACTTACAATTGTTACAAGATATCACATTATTTTTACGTACAATTACCCATTTATACAGGTGGATTTTTACTGGAGCAATCTAGGTAAAGTACCTTGCTCAAGGGTACAGCAGCAGTGTCCCCACCTGGGATTGAACCCACGACCCTCCGGTCAAGAGTCCAGAGCCCTAACCACTACTCCACACTGCTGCCCCTGACTTAGCCAATCAGGATTGGAGTAGAGTGGTCATTGCCACACAGGTAGAGAAGACCTCTAAAGCTAAGCTGGGCTTCAGATTTTTTTTTTTTTTAATTTAGTAGTCGCTAATTCATTTTACCCCGTTTTTCTCCCAAATTTAGAATGTCCAGTTGTATTTAGGTTCAGCTCACCGCTACCACCCCTGCGCTGACTCGGGAGCGGTGAAGACGCACACACGCTGTCCTCCGAAGCGTGTGCCGTCAGCCGACCGCTTCTTTTCACTCTGCAGGCCCGCCTTGCAGCCAACCCAGAGCTACAGCGTCGGAGGACAACGCAGCTCTGGGCAGCTTACAGGCAAGCCCGCAGGTGCCCGGCCAGACTACAGGGGTCGCTGGTGCGCGGAGAGCAGAGGACACCCTGGCCGACCTTTTAAAAGCTTAAAACGCGTTAAGCCCGCTGCACACAGCCCGACTCAAGCCGTCCCGACTCATCTCATCTGAGTATGCACAGATTTTGCGATCAGTTTTGGTTTGACGTTACAGTTCAGTTTTTTACGACTGGGTGTGGCACACTGCTAAGACTGAATTACTGACCACAACTAGATCCTGGTGATTTCTATGAATGCAAATTTAATTAACACTGCCCTGTACACATTTTTGTATTAACTTAGCCCAACATAGCGACCCTCATATTATGCATGGCATCGTATGCTGATTAGACGGTGGAGACAGCGCCGCGAGGCAACCAAAAGAAGCGCTTAGCTTATTAATTTAGCTATTGACCATTTACACCGTGCAAACGTTTCAGGCAGTGTATGACTTTTTGTATAGTTTGTCTACTACACCTTAGCCTGTGGTAAATAAAATCCAAACTGTTGATTTTTTTATTTGACTTTGGCGTTTTCACTCAGAGCAATTCAAGACTAATGTATTTTTACCTGTGGAACTAAAGCTGTCAATATTCCACCATCTTGTATGGCAAGTCACATGACAAGCTACATCACTTAAACCTGCTTCACCATTGGTTGACACTCTTATGACTAATCAGTCTCAGTCAGTCTTGGTCGGCAACCGCTGCACACAGACAGATTGATCACATCAGAACGAAACCGCGTCTGAAAAAGATTCAACATGTTCAATCTTCAAATCTGAAGACATCCCGACTGAAATCTGCATAATCTTGGTTTTAAGGGCACGCACACTGATACGATTCATCCAGACTCTGTAGGGCCAGTTGAGATGAGATGAGTCGGGCTGTGTGCGGTGGGCTTTAGACAAACAGCACAGTTATTCACGCACACACCCACATGTTTGCATTCCTATATTTGTAGGGACTTCTCATTGACTCTCACTATATTTTTATTTACTATTTCGAACTCCAGTCAGACAAAACTCCACACAGGGTGAAAGTCGACAACAAACTAAATATTTTGGCACTTTTATAATTTTTTTTGAAGGCATATTTACCTTGGGAAACTGTGTTTTCGGATAAGCTGTCTGGAACGTCACAGTGTTGGTGTAGGCGTTCAAAAATGGAAATGTGTTTTATTTACACTGAGGGATTATAAAGGGTTATGAGGTCATTTGGACATGTTGCAATACTGGAAAAAAACAGCACAACGATCGTTTCCACATTAAAAAGTTGTACTGCAACAAAAAATAGCTGAGCCTTAAACAAAGCAGTGGTTCAGGCAGGGAACTCCCTGTAACCTTAGATCAAATCACGAAAACAGCAAGCATATTTAGACGCTTCCAGTATCAAATCAAATCGTCAGTCGAATAGCTAGTATCTTATTTGTCCCTTGATAAACAATACGTCTGATGATCGGCAAGGAAAGGATTTCTGTCTCACTTCCGTTACATCTCCGCTGTGCACCAGAGTTCGCCTCCTCCTCCCCCCGCCTCCACCTGCCTTTTGGCTTCGTCTAACGGGGGAGGGCAGCTATCCTGCCCCCCTGCTCATGGCTCCCCTACGACCAGCCTCTCCACTTACCTGCAAGCTAATTTTATGTCACAGACGTTTCAGACTTATAAACTGCCCTGATGAGGCTGAAGTTCTGATGCAATGTGAATATTTCATATATCTTTAAAGATACGTTTTTCTCTCTTAGTACTCTACACTGTCAATCAAGTGGCAATAGTTCCCCACTGCATACAAACTGTTCCATTAAATCTTTTTTTTTTTTTTTTACAGCAAGGGATGTTTGGCAGACGAGCTTTGTTGCAATGTGCGCAGTGCTTTGCTCAGATTGTTCGTCGGGTATTTATTTCTAGCTTCAGCTGTCCTCTTGTCTGTAGATGTTCCAGGAACGCAGTCAGTGCTGGTTTGATAAGCATTTCTGACTGTTGGTGCATTTGCTTGTATAATTTCTCTACTGAGAGTTGAGAGAGTCTTTCAGCCATTCCAGAGAAGACAGCTGAACAGGTTGCGTTGACTTCAGAGTGCTGCATTTCCATTTATTGTTAATTTAGTGTTTGAAAAAAATAAATCAGTCCCCATGTGACGTGTACAGATCTGGCCAAAAGTTTTGCATCATCTAGAATTTTAGAGACATAATAATATATAAAAAAAACTATATTAATTTAGATGTTTTATTTAACATTATATAATCAAAGAAACAACACCATGATATTGCAAAAGTCTATCGGAAGCCAAGTATACTCTTTTCATGTCAGTTTTTCATTAAGTATATGGAAAACTACAAAGCTGTGTGTAATTCAGTATGTGAACGTGACATTATTCAGCAGGTTTCATTCGATTTTATGAAGCAACATTAGTTAATTCTATAGGGTGATGCAAAACTTTTGTGGCTGTACAAGTTGTCCTTTAACCACACATGACTGCCACACTGTGTGTTAGTAATATTTATTATTATTATTTATTTCTTAGCAGACGCCTTTATCCAGGGTGACTTACAATTGTTACAAGATATCACAGTACAAAGTATCACGTTACAAAATATGACCATTGTAAAATATCACATTTCAGAAAATACAAATACAGCGGTTCTGAATAATTTTCCTTTAAGGTCTCACATTTCAGTTGAAAGCTGGTTAAACTTTTAAATCACACAATTAGGTTGTGCTGTGTGTACAATCTCCCAAGTGCTTTCAATTAAAAACAAATGGTTGCCTTTTAATCTGTAGGCAGGTGAGTTTCGCGTGGCCGATGCAGATCCACATTATAAACACACAAGCATAACAATAGTGTGTAACATCGTCTTCGATCTATTGATGTTGAGGTTTGAAGGTTTTAAATTGAGATGAGGCAAAACACACATGATGATAATTGGCCAGTTAAAAGCCTACAATTCCCTTTGAATCGAAAGCACTCTGCAGAACCTAACGACATTTAAGAGCATCACCATGTTCAAATTAAAAAATGCCCTTTTTTAAGCCCTATATGAAGACACACTATTGTTATGCTTATGTGAAACTCACCTGTCTACAGATTAAAAAGGTGACAATTTATTTTTAATCGAAAGCACATTGGAGATTATGCACACAGCACAACCTAATTGTGTGATATATATATATATATATATATAATGTAGAAGCCGTTAGGCAACTTTCGTGCGATTTGATTGGCTCTTGTAATGCTTTATTTGCATATCTCCCTACAACCCATTTATATATATATATTATTTTTTCAAAAACATTTTTAAACAGACCCTGAGGTCAAGGTAAATGAGAATAAGACTCATAATTCGGAAAACCAATCATTAGGAAGCGAGAAAAAGACTCTCGAAATGAAAACCATGTGCCCCAACACACAGGGCTTCATTAGCGCTCGGTGTTCACTGCCTCTTCATGTTTGTTTCATTATTCCTCTTTAATTTTAGCGCAGGCAGCCGCTGGCACGTCTTTTTATTCATATTTCTATTCATATTTATTTTCATTCCCCTCCAGGTGCTGATCAGCAGATATTACTCCTTGTCCGCATGGCTTTATCGGTTTAATTCTCAGCACAGATTTTTTGTTTGTTTTTTGCCCTCCCCTCTCCTCTTCTCCTCCTCTCCTCCTCTCCTCCTCTCCTCTCCCCTCTCCTCCCCCTCCACACACACACACACCCTCCCCCTCTCTTAGTCTCTCCTTCCCTTGGCTTCCCGAGGGTGCGGAAGGCCTGGTCACCGATGGGCTTCGGAGACGGATGGGGTCAATAAACATGGAATCAAATCCAAATCTTTTATTCATCTGGGTAGTTTATCCACAAGGTGCCTGCATCGCTCACCCATTCGCTGCGCCTTTACCACCTGTATAGGAAAATTCAATCAAAAGCTGTCCTTATATATTTCCCTGTTCTGTGTCGGCGTTCAAGCTTCCAGAGGTGCTGCTGCATATGAGTCTTAAATTAAGGGCTTGTAGAATTTTAACGTTTTGAATTTGCTAATGCAGTGGCATGTTTAAAAGGGTGAATAAGGACCTTTTTATTTGATTGTCTTAGATGTTCCCATGTGTTGCTACAGCTGATTACGTAAGGGGTGTGTATTGTTTTAATTTTTTTTTACATTATGACCACTTTTTTAAAACTTTTAAATTGCGTTATCTGCCTCAAGATGGCTTCCCATGTACCCGCATGGACCTCTCAGGACTACGTTTTCCATCATCCTCCTGCTCACATATGTAACTGAGATGGATTTACCAGTAAGCAGGAGGATGATGGGAAATGTAGTTCTGAGAGGTCCATGCGGGTACATGGGTAAACAGAGTACAGTCCTAGTACTGGTCTGGCTGTGGGCCGGCTTCTATATTAGAAAAATAAAACACTTACAAGTTCCTCTAATGTGACCGTTTCAACAGGGCATGCCTGAAATTGCTTCTTTTTTTTTCCTCAAGCCAAATCGCTCTTCTGGTCTGTGTTAAAGCACCATTAGACCTGACATTTTGTTACAGAGCTACAGGACGGCAGAATCCCTTTCACTCTTTCTCCATGCCCTCAAGACAGGCTCTGCTAATGGTGATCATGTTGATAAGCTTTGCAGGATAGAAATGTAATGCAGGGCCTGCCACTAGCACAGAGCTATTGCATTTCCATTGTCGTACCGTATTGCCTTTGAAGAGAATTTCTAACGGGAGTGCTGTTACTGGCACTGCACAGTGTCACAACTGGTTATGCTGGGACCGAAACATGAAAGCAGCAACCCAGGACCTCACCGCTACCAAAGTGAACTGGTTGTCAAGTGAATTCGAGTGCTTCTAGCTGTGCTGGTAGGGTGACATACACTGGGTGGAACGCTTGTTAGCCAATGAGATCGCCGACCACTATTATTGCCATATTCTTTATAATTCTAAAAAATTACTACTTTCCTAAAAGGGTTCATCAATTCCAAAAACGGGGCTATCGATTTGTATAAAATGTCTTATTATTATTATTATTTATTTCTTAACAGATGCCCTTTATCCAGGGCGACTTACAATTGTTACAAGATATTATTTTTACCTACAATTCCCCATTTATACAGTTGGGTTTTTACTGGAGCAATCTAGGTAAAGTACCTTGCTCAAGGGTACAGCAGCAGTGTCCCCCACCTGGACCCACAACCCTCCGGTCAAGAGTCCAGAGCCCTAACCACTATGCCACACTGCTGCCCTATATTCACTTGACAATCAATTCCCTTTGTTTTGGGGGGTGGGGGGTGGGGTGGGGTAGGGGTGCTATTTTTAAAAGCACAATAACACAATCCAGGGTGTTCAAATATAGTCCAATATCCGCAGCACAAGGCACTTTAATGGCGTGCGGATATTGGACCATATTCAAACACTCTGCCGTGTGTTATTGCAGCCTTATCTCTCCTCGCGATCTGATCACTGTGTTTTCTTACCAAGAATTGGCCACCAATTAATGGAAAATTGTGTTCTCCTCTTCCTGCAATATCTGGCACCAAAAGGGTCTGTTGTAAAAGCGGACATGGTATATCTTCACAGTATTAGTTTACTGCAGTTTTTACAGTTATTTACCATACTTACTGTACACTATCTCTGATTTGCCGTGCTTGACTGTGCTCTACCGTGCTTGCACGCTGCTTTTACTACACTTTATCTCTGTGAATTATGCTATGCCTGTCTAGTGATACACACCGCGCTAACCCTTTTACACCCTCATTAGCGTAGCGTGGGTTGTTAGCAGTGTGCTGTATTTTGAGAAAGGTCAAGGCATCCATGCGATTTTTTTTTTTTTAGCAGCTGACTGTGTTTTTAACAACGGCTTTGCAGGAGATGAAAAATATAGATTCCTAAAACAAAAAATAAAAATGTGAGTCATCAGCAGTTGTCAAGAAATACAGAAATTGCCAAGCAACCTGCTGCTGCATGTGTTGCGCGCTTCATATAGCAAAATCAAATATATCAAAAGAAAGGCATAGTTTACTTTAAAACATCTTCAACTTTAATTAGTTACTTAGCTTGAGATCGTCACAACCTGGCTGAAGTAGCAAAGACCCGAATATCTATCCTGAACAGAAAAGACCAGGCACTGATAATGCTGCTTATCAGTGCCCAGTGGAGTAGTGGTTAGGGCTCTGGACTCTTGACCGGAGGGTTGTGGGTTTAATCCCAGGTGGGGGGACACTGCTGCTGTACCCTTGAGCAAGGTACTTTACCTAGATTGCTCCAGTAAAAACCCAACTGTATAAATGGGTAATTGTATGTAAAAATAATGTGTAAAAAATAATGTAATTGTATGTGATATCTTGTAACAATTGTAAGTCGCCCTGGATAAGGGCGTCTGCTAAGAAATAAATAATAATAATATCCGACTAAGAGGTAACTTCCATTAGCCCTCCTCCTAATATATACCTGATAGTGGATCATTGAAATAAAAACGTCACCGATGTTTGTATTACCATTTTCCAGGTCCTCAATCCACTAGCGATTTTACGACTGTTTGCGATCAGACTGCTCTTTCCTGAACTCCCTGTGCTGCTCAGAAAGACGTCAGATGCATTCAAATTTATGTGGGTGCACCTCTTGCTGCGTGCGCTGGCGTTTGCACAGCGTTCCAGTTGCAAACTCCACTTGCTTACGCGCAGAGACTAAAGGAGGCGAGAAACTAATTCCATGGCAAAAGATTTGTAAGAGACAGCTGTCCTATTTGATGGCCTGAAATCTCATTTAGTTGCCTTGAAGGTGATTCGCTTGTGACCTCAGCCGGATTCAAAGCCAGGCCTCACAAAGGGAAAGGCAAACCCGCGGTGCCACCTGGACCTCAGCAGGATCATGAACTGCTAGCTACAACAGGACCAGCAGGAGCGTCACAACCTGCTGGCACTTTCAAACACTAGTACTGTTACAGCTCCCCACCATGGTGGTGCTATTTCACCAGTGGCTAATTTACTACGACAATGACTTTTGATACCATCGCCCTTTGCACAGAACAATTCCATTGCTGTCATAATAACCTGACAGCATTGCCACTGAAGGTCATGTATATATTTTCCTTTTTAAAATATAACTACAAACGTCCTTCAAACCTTATCAGGATTCCACATTAAGCGTTTTGTGAAGTTGTATTTTAACAGTACCGCGGTCTTCCCTTTGCTCCAGTATCTCTTCCCTGCATTTCAATGGCCCGTCACTGTCAGACTCCCACAGTCTGGGGAGCGTTTATCCCCAGTCGTTGAGGAGAAGTCGTCAGCCTCTTTAATAAAACTAGACAGAATAACAATGACCACTGCCTACAGCAGACAAATTGCAAGACAAGGGTAGCTGTCACTCCAGGGGTCCTACCCATTCAATCACTCCGCAGCCTGCTTTCTAACAGAATTACACAAGCTGCTTTCTCTCGGAGGGTTTATTGCATTTTATTACGATTAATATAAGTTAATACGTTTGTGCAAACTATGCAGAATGATTTCTGTTATAATAAAAGACACACAATGTGTCAACATGAAGTAACACAGATTTCACACAAAAAGAAGGTACTACTGTTCTGCATACGTTCTAAGCACGGGATCTAATGTACACCCGAGAAAAGAGGCATACATCCTTTGTGGTGATTGGGAGGGTCATCATACTGTACATGATTTAGAAGAAGAATTTAGTTGCAAATTGTATCAAATGAACTGCTTGTTGATCTTGTGATATGTAACCTGCCTACTGCATGAAGGAAGTAGATGTTCTCATTATTACAAGGGGTGGCTTTGGCATAGTTTTCCAGTAATTCAATAGGGGAGGAAAAAGCATCGCCTATTCTTTGATGGTGCTGACAGCAATAGAAAACCAATCCGTTTTTTAGTTTGTCCAATTTTATTATTTTTACTGCCGCACTTTGACAAACTGCGGACACAGCAGCACTGTGGTGATAATATTGCTCATTTTGTCTTAATCAGAGGAAAAAAAAAACATTGGTCAAAAAACTATTCTGATTCCAGGTAAGATGAATGGCCAATCACAAGCTCTGAATCACAGCGGCACCCTATGAACGGAAATCAATGCATTTTTATACACAGATTCTAGCTGCAAAAAACTGCAGCAAGCATTTTTGTTTCTCCATTGACTTTTCAAAGCAAGTTTTTTCTCCAGTTGCGTTTAGGGGTTTGTGATTTCCGCTGGGTGTAACACAGCATCGAACTGCGATCTGCACAGCTGTGGCCAAAAGTTTAGCATCGCCTAGAATTTTAGGATTGAGACATCATTAAAAAACAAACTATATAAACATAATTTAGATCTTTTATTTAACATCATGTAGTCAAAGAAACTACCAAATGATATTGCAAAGTCTACCATTGTAATATACTCCACTACTCCGCTCACTCCACTGGCTCCCGATCACCGCTCGCATCCAGTTCAAGACTCTTGTACTAGCCTACAGATGCCTTGACCAGACTGCACCCAGCTACCTTCAGACCCTCATCTCTCCCTACACCCCCACTCGACCTCTCCGCTCCTCCTGCACTAGAAGACTGGCTCTACCTCCGCTACGCTCCCCTGCCTCCAGAGCCCGCTCCTTCTCCACCCTTGCTCCGCAGTGGTGGAATGACCTTCCTACAGATGTCAGGACTGCCCAGTCCCTGACCACATTCCGGTGTCTCCTTAAGACTCACCTCTTCAAACAGCATCTGTAGAACTCCTCTGTTTGTATCCTGGGACACTATCACCCTTCATTTAAATGTGCTTTATTTTGCTCTTATCTGCCCCCTATTTTACTGCATTTAATCCTGTACTTCAGAATACTGTAATCTGCCAAGTGTTTAACCTGTAGTATTTTGTATTTAATCATATCCTGATGTAACTATCACTATTTAATCATATCCTGATGTAACTATCACTATTATCTGCTGTATTATTGAATTGTGGTTTGTCACACTTGTACTTTGCTTGAACAAAAGTTATTGTATTTCTTGCTCTTATTGTATTACTTGTATTGTAACACTTAATGTATTTGCTTACAATTGTAAGTTGCCCTGGATAAGGGCGTCTGCTAAGAAATAAATAATAATAATAATAATAATAATAGTATGGAAAAATTACAAAAGCGGTATGTAATTCAATATGTTAATGTAACAGCAGGTTTCGTTCGACTTAATGAAGCAAAATTAGTTCATTCTATAGGGGGATGCAAAAAGATTGGCCGTATGCATCAGCATGTCTTTGCAATTGTAATTAATTTAATGACGGCTGACGTTTTTTTGGAACTGCTTGATGGCACCGTCGTTTTTGGCCCCAGCAGCTTCAGGGAGCTCTACAGAGTCGCAGTGGTGCTTTGATGGGGCTTTGCTGGAATTCTGATGGCGTGAGCAGCTGCTACAACATTTCCTTCGGTTTGAATGCTCTTTCATGACGTCAGGTTCCTTCTGCTTGGGGAGTTTCAGGAATTCAACTGAATCAAGTAAAGATTGCTCGAGAGGCACGTCAAAAGGCACAGCTAGACGCACTCTAAACATTTTTATATTATTCTAAAGAGGTGGTCTCTATAAGTTTCATGTAAAGTGTTTGGTTTTATAATTAACTCCATGTCCTGCGATGATGTCTGTTTTAGCGTAACAAAGAAATCTAACTTTTGGTAGATAATATATTTATCGTACAGTTTGTTACGTAGCAACAACAACAACAAAAATAATCACGTTCATTTAAGCAGTAGGAAAGTGTTGTCAAACGTCAGTAGGTGGTGTTGATGCTTTTACGCAGTGTTAAGCTGCCTTTTAGACACATTTAGAAAGGGTAATATAGCAATCTAGTTAACTAGGATGCCACATAGAGGTCCGCAAAGGTCATTAAACCTCATGGGATTTCAATTGATTCTTTGATCGTGAGGTCTTCATCCCCTAGGACCGCAGAGACACTCATCACAGAACCAAATGGAAAAGGCAGCGCCTGCTTCCCCCACTCTATATAATTGTGTATATATATGGGGCAGCAGTGTGGAGTAGTGGTTAGGGCTCTGGACTCTTGACCGGAGGGTCGTGGGTTCAATCCCAGGTGGGGGACACTGTTGCTGTACCCTTGAGCAAGGTACTTTACCTAGATTGCTCCAGTAATAACCCAACTGTATAAATGGCTAATTGTATGTAAAAAAATAAATAAATAATGTTATATCTGTATAATGTGAAATAATGTATAATGTGCTATCTTGTAACAATTGTAAGTCACCTTGGATAAGGGCGTCTGCTAAGAAATTAATAATAATATATATTTTTATTTCATGTTGTCTACTAAACCGTTTGAAATTGAGGATTACTAATCCAGTGTTTCAGGAACATACAAGATACTAAGCATCGTGTCCTCAATTGAACAGGTCAAGTATAGAGCCATTTTTTTTTTTGGTACAATTTTGAGATAACAAAATGATTCACTTGTGATTCACTGTAGAATAGCAGACAGACCTTTTTCTGTTGCTGTTGAATTCTGCCCTTTTTCTGTAGCCCATACAACATCTTAAATATAGTCCCTTCTTCACTTTGACTGATGGTGCAACGCCATGGAGCAGACTTCCTCTCCATGTTGGCCCGCATCAATTATAGTTCCCCCCCACCCCTCACCCCCCGTGCTTTCAGTTCCGAACAAGACACCTTTTACCTGTGAGCCATGTGACTGAGTTAAAAAAGCGAGTCGTGTTCATCCATAAATAAAACACTATAGCTGCAGAGCCCTCCTCCCACACAGTCACCTCGCCTGTCTGGATGCTGTGCGTCATCGATTACTGTTCCAGAGAAAGGTGCATGCTTTTGTGTGTTGAATCAGCAATCTCCGGAGACCTGAAACGACAGAATCCTTTTCTCCAAGGACAGTGATTTGCTTATAAATCAGCCAAGGGAGCGCATCTCAAAGGAGACCTCAGCATTCAGAGATTGTTTCCAGACATCTAGGCTTAACTAGACGCATTGTGACAGGCCTGCGAGCACCAAGGACTGAGCTCACACTTCTGAAGGGAGGACTTCAGGAAACGTCCAAATGGAAAATGCAAACTGTTGCATGTTGCAATACAAAGGTCCACGCGGCCGTGTGCATTTTCATAATATATTTTCTTGCCCTCTGTAACTCAGCTGATACCTCGGTTTACACAAAATTATGAAATCTACCTCCCTCGGCTCTCACTAGGTGGCAGTATTGCTCATTGTGCACTAGCAGCTGTCTGGGACACTTACAAATATGATTTGATTATTTTTTTTAATTGGCAGATTTAATTGCTTTGTGTTTTTGGAGCAATAGCCAGGGCAGGTGCTGAAATTGCTTATAATGACGAGAGCGAGATGAATCTCGGAGCACGCTTCTGAAAGGTTAACACGTTCATTGAAAAAAAAAACGAATGCTCCTCCTTTTCTGCTGTAACTCCCAGCTCACAGGCTAATAAAAAGCGATCTGATATTTAGCAGGTAAAACCTTAGCAAAAGCACCATCTCCCGTGACAGCAGTGCTCTCGTCTCTTAGTGCAGTAAAGCAGTTTAACAAAACAGCGAATCCTTCCAAAGCCTGCGTCTCGTTTGCTTGCAGAAGGGTCTTGATTCTCAGCGGCCGTGGCTGCGTGCTTTGTCCCATTGCAGCTATTTAAGCAGCTAGGGGAAGGGGGAAACAGCAGCCAGCT
This sequence comes from Acipenser ruthenus, assembly GCF_902713425.1. NCBI lineage: Eukaryota > Metazoa > Chordata > Actinopteri > Acipenseriformes > Acipenseridae > Acipenser > Acipenser ruthenus. The sequence goes on along the minus strand of NC_081224.1, from coordinate 1,077,694 downwards.
TCTGAAAAATCTCATCTTTACATCTTTACACGAGTCTGGAAGGCTGCTGTCGAGACACACGCTGGGAAGAAAACACTGCATGAGTTGATAAGAAAATCACTGATGTTTAATTGAACTTATCGAAATAGCCATGTGAAGCAACGGGAGTGTTTTTATTACCTGTTAAACACCATTTTAATTGCCTGAAGGGTGGTGGTATCTAGTTCCACTGCTGTATAGAAGGCTGCTGAAGCACCAGTAAAAATGTTTATTTATGTGTTTGATTGATTAGCCTCCTGCAGTGGACCACATGGGGCCCATATAAATATTGCTAATGGAAGCAACTTTTCAGAATAATGCATGCCCACGTCTGTGTCTTCCTGGGCTTTGAATATAGCAAGGGTTCTTGTTCCCTGTCACTGGCCGGTCACACTGCTCAGCAGGTGGGGCTGTCATTATTTATTTATTAATTTATTTTGCAGTTGAAGTGCACTGTGCAACCCCCAGCGAGTTATGAACAGCAAATTGCTGTCAGAGAACAAGAGCACTTCAGAACCCTAAAAACGGGAGTTCACCTCTTAGCCACTGGTACAAAACTGCAGCCATCTGCATAGCAAACATGTTGGTTGTGTTTGTGTTAGAATCCTGGAGCAGTGAATACCTAAGGGTGTGATTTGAGAACTCCAGCCTGATTTTCAGGGCTCGAAAAGGGATTGCGGGTGAAGTGCTTTTGCTCAGGAACCGCCAATGTTGAAAACAAGCAAACAAAACCGGATGAGGGATACGTGACATTTGTGTTGCTGGGAGCTGTAGTGGCATTCTTTTTCAACAGAACGTTGTGTACTGTAAAGCAGCTGAGAGCTTCAATTATATAATATTTTTTTTATTATTATTTATTTCTTAGCAGACACTGCTTATCCAGGGCAACTTATAATTGTTACAAGATATCACATTATTTTTACATACAATTACCCATTTATACAGTTGGGTTTTTACTGGAGCAATCTAGGTAAAGTACTTTGCTCAAGGGTACAGCAGCAGTGTCCCTCCACCTGGGATTGAACCCACGACCCTCCAGTCAAGAGTCCAGAGCCCTAACCACTACTCCACACTGCTATGTGTGTGGAGAGGGTCTGCATTTACATACGCTCATCCCCTCCGTCTGTCTGTCTGTCTCACTCTTCATAAATACAGCAATGGCCAAAATGTTTGCATCACCTACAATCTTACTAATTACCAATTAGCCCTTTAGCTGTTGCTCCATTCAAGTGCAGTCGACCACTAACCAATCTCTCTTAGGCTTACCGTGGTTAATTGTTTACCAGATTTCATCCCAGACATTTCTGCACATGCCGTATCTCTCCAATCATTTCAAACCTATGCTACCAAATACATTTCCCTCCTACACAAGGACACATTAAAAACAGATCTACAAACCTACTGCAATCTGCGACCTCCTGTATTTCTCTGGGGCTTGCTGAATACACACTAGACGAGACTTGCCACAATTGAGCACATTGTAGTATCGTGATTCATTTTCCTCTAAACGAAAGTGAGTCTGCTGTCTTGCCGTATAAGTTCTAGTTTCCAAATATGATCCCGTTTGTAGAAAATCACAAGTGAACCCTGCCCAGTTGTACTGTACGAGAGGTCAAACAAAATTTCAAAGTCGACAAGACAAACGTTTTGACTAGAGCCTTCGGCATCGTTGAAGGCACTAGCTCGAGTTTGTCTACTTGCCTCAACTTTCTTTAAGTATCCAATCTTCGACAGGGTGTCTTAAAAGAATGAGCTATGAAGAAGTGGGGGATAGGCTAAATTAATTTAGCCAAGGACAAAGAAGAATTAGGGTTGGACTTTAAAATCTGAAAAGGCTTTGACAAACCCAAGCACAGCACGGAAAGCAAGGAGGTCCTTCTGTACACAGAGAGTGGTGAGGGGATGGAGTGGGGTGCATTGCTGTGTTGTTCACACTGAATCATTGGGATCCTTTATCATTTTGGATCCAGAGTATTCTGAGAGCAACCAGGCACAAGGAACTGGGCAACCACTGATGGTCTGAATGGCCGCCTCTCGCTCATAAACTTTCCTAAGTTCTTATGTCTTTTAAGTTATCGTTAATGCATTTAGATGGACCAGATTCACAGCAGAAATCTGGCTCGGATATTTCTGTTGATCCCCTCCTTCGCACTGCACCTGCAGATATTGGATCTTCTCTGACAGGGGAGTGATTCATATCCAGTGGTTTTTATTTAGCAGCATGATTCATTGAGTGACTGTGTTATTACACTCTCACAGGAGCTGAGATCAGGGAGGGAGGGTGGGGGAGGAGGAGGAGACAGAGGTTTTAAAGGCGCTAACGTCCCCACCCAGACAACATCACAATACGATACCACACAGCAAGCACTAAGGCGCAATTAAGCTTCTACAGTTCAAAACCAGCATGCAATACGAAACATTTATGCAGAATTACCAATTTCGGGGATGACAGAGTGTGCAGTCCTTACTCCTCTGGTCCAACAAGTTCTAAACAAGCCTTTTTATACCTAACCTGTGGTGACATCATTCTTTAACAATGCATTCTTGTTGTAACTGCTTTCCATTATAACTCGGTATCCCTTTGGTCCTTGCAATAAACGCGCTCACGGTGCATGCATTTGACACACACCTCGCTGATAAGATGTATTACTGCAAGATTACAACAGAAAGGTGCCAGACACTGACAGTATATCACGCTCAAATAAGGACTATCCTTCTCAGTAACTTTAACAAGCTTGCCTTTACATTAGAAGGACAATTAAATACAAAGCATAGCGACATGTAAAATTGGGAAATACTACAAGACAACACATTTTACAAATGTGCTCTCTTCACAGTTACACAAATCATGTTAGAGGTATATCTGGTATTCTAATCAAGACCCATGGCATCGCTATGATTGCGTGTGGTTTGCATTTGGTTTTGAAGGATCGGAACTTAATGTTCATGGCAGCTCTGCTTTCATACCCTGTGCAGAAGGCGACACGGTCGAGGAAAGCATTAAAAACACACCTTGTTCTTTGCGTGTGGAGAGAAGGGGGTGGAAAATGAAACTGTTGATTGGGAGATGAAGAATGAGTTGCTTTTCTTCTTTGAGGAAAAAAAACAAAAAACATTGGCAATCTTGCAGTGTCTTATGAATGTGTCACAGGGATCCCATACCCATTCTTACATCAAGTCTTTAATCAAATAAATATGTTTTAAATAATGCAATTATATAGGGCAGCAGTGTGGAGTAGTGGTTAGGGCTCTGGACTCTTGACCGGAGGGTCGTGGGTTCAATCCCCGGTGGGGACACTGCTGCTGTACCCTTGAGCAAGGTACTTTACCTAGATTGCTCCAGTAAAAACCCAACTGTATAAATGGGTAATTGTATGTAAAAATAATGTGATATCTTGTAACCATTGTAAGTCGCCCTGGATAAGGGCGTCTGCTAAGAAATAAATAATAATAATATATATATATTAATGTAATAGAACTGTGCATTTTTTATATTATTCGATCAAATGTCTTTCTGTCTGCCTGTCTGTCTCTCTCTGTCTGTCTGCCTGTCTGTCTGCCTGCCTGTCTTCCTGTCTGCCTGCATGTGTGTCTCCCTGCCTATCTGCCTATCTGTCTATCTACCTATCTGTCTGTACATGTATTGTGTTGAACCGCTGGGCGTGATTTTGTAATGCTGTAAAACATATATCCTAATAATGAATTGAACGCAATGACATTTATAAAATGGCATAACAGCGAAGTTTACTTCAACACAGACGTAGCCCGGAGGAGCTGCTGAAAACGCTGCAGGTTAAAACAGTTGTAAGGAGCTGTCCAGCTTTGGTGCTGAAATTGTAGCATGAAGTCGTTAAGGAAATGCCAGTGATAGTAATGCTACTCTCTGTATGTTCAATTGCCTGTATTGTGCCGTAGTGGATTTTACACAACTATCATTTACTTCAACGCCGTAAAGAATCGTAGGAACAAAAAAAAAATTTTTGTTGTTAATTATGTAGTCGTACTTGCAGTCCGTATTTCTTGCTTTCAAAATCGGACCAGTGGATTTGATACAAAGTCAATATGCCAGCGCGGTCTGTCTCATCCTTCAGGCTTGTAATAAGTCACATTGAAGCAGCTTGATGGATTCTAGGTGTTCCTATGAGCTTGATTCATTTCTCTGTGGCTCTGCCAAGCTCATCATACCACTTTAAGAATTACTCGGAGGTGTATACAATTCAAGTCTTTATTAAATACAGCCCTTCCTCTGTAGTCAGTTATCGGCGAATTAGTGGCAGGCTCTTATACAGTCAAGCACAGCACATGTGCAGTTTGCAGCCAGCATAATGTACTGAACTCAGGAGTGGTCAAGGCGGCACTGTACTAAAAGAAATACATTAATTGACAAATGTTTCAACTAAGAGACTTTTCCGATGCTTTCAATTAATTCGAAACAGACCAAAGCACTATGGAGTGCTTCATAGTAACACATGACTTATTAAATACAGTAACACCCCTCCCTCTGATATTAACAAGCCTGATACAAGTAGCAGCTCCACAACTAGACCTCTCACTGCCAGTAGTAGCAGTCCCTGCTGTTGGGGGTATTATAGGGCTTCAGCGACACAATGTAAACGAGTCAACCGCTGCAGAAAAGTCGTCAATATATGCTTCATTGAGTGCGAGTAAATCCCTGTGCTCTAGCAAATCGATACAGCTTCCAACAGCGCAAGCAAAGCAAGGTGATAATGATAGCCATCAGTTCTGGATAATAAAGCCAGCGTTCAAAGTTAATAGGTGGGAACTGCTGTAGTAACAGTTTTTTCGTGTTTTGTTTTTGGAGGCACTGCTGCTGTGCTAGAATGCATGGAGAGATGTTGCTGGAACAGGATGTGTGTAGCTTCCCCCTACGGGTTGGAACTCGGTTATCTGTCTGCGGTTTGTCAGTTTGCTGAAGGATGACAACTTTCTCTAGTGTATAAAGAGAGCTTGGTGGTCAAGAAAGGGCAGAGCTGTATTCTTTATGCTCAGGATGGCAGGAACTCAGGGCAACTGGGCAAATGTGGGTTTTCACAGCTATGGCCAAAAGTTTAGGATTGATATGTGTGTATGTGTATATATATATATATATATATATATATATATATATATATATATATGAACATGATTTTTATCTTTTATCATCATGGAAACATGGAATCAAAGAAAAATGATATCGCAAAAGTCTACTGGAAGCCATAATAGTAGTACAGTAGTATTTCATGTTACATTTCGAAATGTCACATTATATGCTAACGTAACATTATTCAGCAGGTTTCATTCGACTTTATGAAGCAAAATGAGTTCATTCTATATAGAGGGTGATGCAAAACTTTTGGCCACACATCACATTGTTCTGTATATCTGCAGAACCATTCGTATAAATTAATTTCTTTTCAGATACAAATTATTCTTTTTTTTTCTTTTCAAAGATCTCATTTTAATTTGAAGCTGAACTGATAAGTGTTGAAGGGAGACTGTCATGTTATTTTCTATTGAATTTTTGGTTTTGTTTTTGCAGCCTTTGGAGTCCCAGTAGCAATTTTCATAAAAGTAATTGTATTTGACATAGGGTCAGAGCTGCCTTGTGTGTGTGCACTTTACACACGACCTCAGCATCTTCAGACACTTCATTAAAAAAGAGGTCTGTGCGGCTTAGTCAGCAACAGCACAATGGTTCATGGGTTTTTTATTCCAGACAAGATTAACCATTTTAAAGCTGGTGAATCCAGTACAGCTACCATGTCTTATAGAAACAGCCCTTTAATAATTTGTTGGCCACAGGGATTCCAAAATAGAATTTCTAAGGAAGCGGGTCGTTAACCCAGCAGGGAAAACCAGTGTTTCAATAACACCAATTAAAGGGAGTGCAGACATATGAAATCGTATTTCAGAGGCATTCATGTTAGACCTTACTAAAGGAAAACCATGTCTTATTATTCATAATTGAAAAAAAAATTACCCCTTAGGTATCCTTCTCTCCAGTCAGCCAGTTTTACCTTCTATGTTTCCATTCAGCAGTGTGTTCAAAAGGACCTCATGCGATATTATTCATAGCCTGCCTGCTTCTTCCATCAGGTGTACTTAAATTCCAGTTAGCAGCAGAGTCGGGGATTCGGCACATTTAAACAATCTTAATGTCTTTAATTATCCCTGCTGATGCGGTAAGTGAAAATGATCACAGGGCAATGAAGATGCTCGAACTTTATCCTGCATTCGGATGCATTGAATGCATGTTTATTGCTATGGTTTTGCACATGTTGTTATGCACAGCTTCAAGCTGTGCTGAAAGAGACAGAGATTTGTTTCTCCTCAAGACACAGGAATTGATAAAGTGGGGGACATTTGACCTTGTGCATGTTGTGTGTCTGGAATGACATTGTAACTCATGCCAAGAAATTGATAGCGTTTGGATAAACAGAGTGCAAGCAGAGTTCAGCTTCACACGCACGCAGTTAGGCAAGATACATAAGACAGGCACTGTCTGATTGAGAAAAAGCTACCATCTCCATACCTGAGCTTTCTCCCAGAACATTATGTAATCGATCGCTGTTTGATTTGTGTTTATAACTCGGTGCCACATTTGCTGTCCCATTTTTTTTTTTTACCTTACTTTACCATTGACTTCCCATTATTGCTTGTGCTTTGCCATTATGTTTTCGTTATACTATACCAGAGACTCTTAGAGCAGCGTTCCCTTCTACAGTACCTCTGCTCAGCCAGCTTTGGGATGGAAGATGCATTTCATATCCATGGGGGTTTGCACTGGGTTGAAATGAAACTTTGGAGGTCTTGGTGGCCAATAACGATACCAATAATACATCCTGGGCTTTTGATTTGTAACCCAGCTGGATATTTTTTTGATATGCAGGGCAAAGCTCCCCTTGGGGAGAGTGGGATTATCATCGCAGACTCCGTGATTCCATGCATTCCGCAGTGCTGTCGCGGTCGAACGGAACAAACGGGAAGAAAGAAACTCTGATGCGAAGCGTGTTTGGAGGTGTCCTGTGTTTCTCTCCCTGTGCTCCCTACACTCAGTCTATAAGACTCCTGCAGACTTTACAAGATATCACATTATACATTATTTCACATTATACAGATATCACATTATTTATTTTTATATACAATTTTACATAGAATTACCCATTTATACAGTTGGGTTTTTACTGGAGCAATCTAGGTAAAGACCCTGCTCAAGGGTATAGCGGCAGTGTCCCCCACCTGGGATTGAACCCGTGACCCTCCGGTCAAGAGTCCAGAGCCCTAACCACTACTCCACACTGCTGTCCATCAATCATTGATGATCGATGATTGATGAATACTGCTGAAGTCCTGTTGGCTTCAGTACAATTACAGGGAATGTGAGCTGATCCTGCTGCCACAGAATAGGCTGGATTGAATAGCACCATTAAACAGAGAGATACGCTTGATTTGAACAGCGCCCTGGAACTTGGAAATAAGTTTGATTGAATCTGTTTGATCAATGGGGGACGTAGAACGTGTTACGAGACTTGAACACTTTTAACAACGTTCTACCCCAATTATAACTCCTGGTGAAAGGCTATATGTGTGTGTGTGTGTGTTTCCATGAATGTATGTATGCATTTCCACGCCTGTATGTTTGTTTGGAAGCTCTGTTCTGTATATGGTGGAGATGTGCATCTCAAATATGATGGCTAAAATCATTCCCATTTCAATGCACTTTTACCTTAGGGCACAGCACCTCCCAGTTGCGGAATATGTACATTACGCTGGAAAAGTGCATCGCAATGTATCTGGAACATGAGATGCTTGGCAAAGCCTTAGCTTACCTGTTGTTTTTCTTCTTCCCTTTTCTCTAGGTAAGTTCTGTACATGAGATACCGAACAAGAGACTTGCTCTGTAGGTAAGCCATAAAGCACCACACACATTTGACACACATGGGCAAAACATATTGATATACAGCTTCTGTAAACCTCATAGATCTCCACTATACTGGACTATATGGCATCCATTGTACCAGTGTTTGCATCAGCTTGTACCTGCACTGAACTGCTCCTCACCTTATTAAACTACTGCTCCTAATTATAACTGGATCTCCTATTTGATCTTACTCTTATAGGTAACCATACTCATGTTTTTTGTATTTGTTCTGACTGGGAAATCATTGTCATCCATTTATCATACTTACTACATCTTCTTACTCGACTTTACTCATATAAGCAAATATTTACTCTAAGTTATAACTGCTCTGAGTCAAACTCGCCCTTGCTTATACCTTACTGTGTTCCTTATTTTGCTGTTATTTAAATTTGATCTTATTGTTCTTTCATGACTGCTCTTATCTGTATTATGATATTCTGTAAGGTTGTAAAGTGTTATTTTATAATGCGATACTTTGTACTGTGATATTTTGTAACAATTGTAAGTCACCCTGGATAAGGGCGTCTGTTAAGAAATAAATTATATATATATATATAGGGCAGCTGGCTCTTTGAGCTAATATATATATATATATATATATATATATATATATATATATATATATATATATATATATATATATATAGTATATGTATGAACTACTATACTAAACCACTGGGGTTACGGCTGTGGCCAAAAATTTTGCATCATCCTCTACAATTAACTAATCTTGGTTCATAAAGTCGAATGAAACCGCTGAATAATGTTACATTAACATATTAATAGTTTTCCATATACTTAGCGGAAAACTGATGAAAAAAAATGAAAAATGTGACATTTTCGATATCATTTGGTAATTTCTTTGACTGCACGACGTTAAATAAAAGATCTCCAATTATGTTCATTTTCTTTAATTGTATCGCAATCCTAAAATTCTAGGTGATGCAAACCTTTTGGCCCTAGCGTTCTAGCAGTAACAGAAGCAGAGAGCTACATTGAGATCCACCAATGCTAACTCTAACCTCATAGCTCTTAGCTCCAGCTGAGCAGACGAGAGAGGCGATAGAGGCACGGCTTCGTTCCGTGTCTCAAATGCAGGAGGTCTGGGCAATCCATTAAAGAGATCTGTTAGCAGAGTTTTTATTGTCACTAATAACAGCTCTTAGGCAAGCCCCGCTGTTCATACCATTTCAATAGCTACCGTTGCCATGGGAATGACAGATTTGTTTTTCAATGTCCCCTTTTTTTTTGTCTACTGTCGCTTGGGCTATCTATCAATTTAACGTTGATGCATTTTTTTAGTTTTGTATTCATTTCTGGGTTTATTTATTTATTTATTTATTTGCAGCAAACTGCCATACCACATAAAACTGCCATAACATTGCCAAGGACAGAAGTTCTGTAATTTGACAGGTTGAAGCTGTTAAGGAATGGTTAGTCCGTGACCAGTCATCTAGGGGAGTGGTCCTGGGGGTACTGATGTCCAGTACGTTCCCCAGAATGTTCTATAGAGAGAGTGATTTGAGACATTAAAAAAAATCCCAAGTCTATTTCATCGATCTGTAATGGATCTCTGATGGGTTAACAGCACTGACATCAGCATAAGACATGTGCTTATCTCTCGAACACGGAGCTTGCTCTTCAGTTGAATGGTAAGACGTTGGTCTTTGAACCATATGCTTCGCGGTGCACGTCCAGCCCTCCCCTCTCCACTACTCCAGCGGGTTGAGATGCTGTCTTTTACACAGTGATGGATCTACATACAAGTCCCGCTTTCAGATCGTTTGACCTGAATGTGTTGGCGCGTGAATGAACACCTTTACTCCAGGCGTTTGAACAAATCACTTTAGCAAGCAAACAGCTGCACAGGAGCCTCCCGTGCCAGTTTGGGCTCGCCGTGATGTGTTTATTATGTTCGATGCAAATGAGACCTCCGGCGCTCTGCCAGTGTGATGCACTGAAGAGATCTCATTGCGCGGCACAGGTGCTCAGCTGCATTCAATTCTGGATGTTTTGTATTCAGACACTGAGAAATTCTTTGATTTTGCGAGCGACTCTCAGGGACTGATTGTGCGCGTCCGTCTACCTGTCTGTCTGTCCCTAACAAAGCGAACACGATAACTGCCCTTGATTTTGACTTGTATCGTACAGTCCTCGCCTCCTGTAGACTTCGGATTGGATTATAATCTGTTAAACTGCTGATTTTTTTTCTACAGCTATGTTTAGGTCCTGCTTGACTATGAGGACCCTCTGTATGTACGTGTGAAAAGGAGGGGAGGCTGGGTGTTTACTGACGACCCTGCACACTGCAAACGAGCGCCTTATCCACAATGCGAAAGAGCCGGGCTGGCCTGCATTCGTGGTTATAGAGCTTTTAACCTCCTCTCATCTCACCGACAGGAGACACAGTCCATAACGGCAGTACAGCACACAACACGCTAACACGTGTAGAATTGATGGCACATACAGGCGTTCCGACTTCTAGTTGTAACATCTGTCAAATCGCTCTTCCAGTTTTTTTTAGCACCTCTGCAGACTAGATAGCAGACGCAGTGGTGTAACACCTCTCTAATGATCTCAGTCATTAGATTCACTGTGATACCCTCTCTAATGATCTGCAGTCATTAGATTCACTGTGATACCCTGGGTGATTTCTTGACATTGCTACATTAATTTAAAAAAAAAATACAGTGACTGTGTGACATCTGGTTTAAAAAGGTAGCAGCAATTAAGATCTGCCGCTGTTGAAATCCTTGACTCCAGTACGCCTCTTTCACCATTACCACCTTATTAGCACTCCTTAGTGTTTATTGCTTCTCCTGCTTGCTGGTGATCGTGGGAATGGGAGAGACACAGATAGGGTACCATCTGTTTCATGCCTCTGGGACCCACAGCAGGTGCAGCACACTATCCAGTGATGTTCAGCACCTAACGCACCTTGCTTTTTGGTATCTCCAGACCGATGTTAAGTTTCTCTGTTACCTTGACATTGCAACAAGCCGACCTGCAGAATTCTCATTCCCGCCAGCCTCCAGACGCTCTGGGGTTTAAATGTCATTGCCGTCATCTTTATGCAAATTCGCACAGAGGTTTGAAGTGAAAAAGCTCTGTTTAAAAAGCCTGGCTGTCACATGAATGATCAACTGCGAGTCCCCCTTCATTCGATAACCCGCATGGTTGAAAGACGCTGTCAGGAGTGGGGAAAAAGTGAATGTCCAAACAGAGAGTATAGTTGCCAAAAATGTCCGTATTTAATAGATAAACCCGCCCCCTATGCCAGCAATAGTATCGGGGTTATACTGCAGGTTTACAGTCCCAAACAAAAAGGTTTCACACAATAAAAATAACACAATAATGCAATCGTGCACGGACAAGCGGTCCGAGTGAGGAGTGCTGTGCAGGGGTAGTGGTGTTCTAGGATTGTTGTGCTGGCTCCGTGGCTGCAGCTCCCAAGTCGCTACCCGTCTGCAGCAACAGACAATAAACAAAAAGCACAGCTCTCCGGCGCGTTAGTGTTTCAGCGTAAGGGGCCAAACTCACGTAGCTGGGTCCCCTTTGTACCGCTAAACTCCTTCCTGTGATCAGTGTGGCGCAGCGCTCTATCCAATCATCGCTCGCAACACAGCTGATCACAATAGAGCCGTCTTACAGCTCCTGCCTCTTCCCAAGGTGCCCAGCTTCCATTTCCGTCTTAACATGGAGTCGGCCCATCCCTGTGAAGGCGTGCCTCCAACCTTACGTAGCGCCCCTCCTGGTCGGGAGGCAGATCTGCAGCTCAGATTCCTACTCTCCCGTTCACAGATGCTATAAACAACGTGCACGATCATGGTCTGAGTTCACCCTCTCGACATGCAAGGCATGGTCCCCGGTTCAAATCCCACCTCAGCCACTGACATTGTGTGACCCTGAGCAAGTCACTTAACCTCCTTGTGCTCCGTCTTTCGGGCGAGACGTAATTGTAAGTGACTCTGCAGCTGATGCATAGCTCACACACCCTAGTCTCTGTAAGTCGCCTTGGATAAAGGTGTCTGCTAAATAAACAAATAATAATAATATATTAATCTGCCAAACCTTACTTGGGGAACTGCTTACTTGCGCAGTTTACTGGAGCTCTCTTCTGCATTGTACAACTTAAAGTATCAGGGTTGTTAACAATGAAAAGAAAAATGACAGGCACGTGGATTAAGCAGTTGTAGCAGCACGTGGGGACGTGGAACGCTATATTTTTCGGAACCTCGCTACTTACTCCTTAAGATCCACACATTTTATTAAACAGGATGTTCCCATGCAGGGTATCAGGGTATTTTGGTCGTCGCTCATTTCAGTTTGCAGCAGCCAACGACTGGAATGAGTTTCAACAAAAGATCAAATTAGAAAGGTTCATATCTGAGGCTGCTTTTAGCCTCAGGGACGACTCATTGCTGACTGTACCTGCTAAGTTGCTGCGCACACGCACACGCACACGCACGCACTCGCACACACACACGCACACACACTCACAAAAGTAAAGCAGCGTTAGCAAAACAGCAGCACCTCCCCCTCCTTAATGAATAGAGAGCATTGCTGTGACCGCAGCAGAAGACCCGAGTGTGAAATCCTGTCATTCAGAATTGCTCAAGGGCATGTAGGATTTGTGCTTGTCAGACTTGGAAGGGAACAGCATGTGTTCTTGTAAATACGTTTTTTATAACAGCCGTCGAGGTCAAATTTTGTGTTCGCCCACCTAGAGGGTACACACACGCTAGTCTCGCAGTCAGGACAGCTGTTGTGATTTCAGCGTTGCATTTGAGTGTATCGCAGCCTGGCGCTTGGCCTGTCCTTTCCAGGCACTCGGTGCAGCCTCAAAACTTCCATTGACGTCTCTCTCAGCGGGCGCTCCCTGGAGAGGCTGGTAAGCGTTTGCAATGGCTCTGCTCTGATCTCTCAGTGCAGATCCCAGCTCAGGCTGTGCAGTGGACACTCACTCTGCCCCTGTCTCTTTACAGCATGTCTCTCTCTCTCTCTGTCGCACTCAGGGTTCATGATGCGTACGGCTGCATTAGCAGGGCTCCCAGCGCGGGGGCATGTCTGTTTGGAGATGTGCAGCTGAACTGCTAGTCAGTGTGAGCATGCCAGCTATAAATAACAGCACGCCCCACCCCCCTAAACTCCCTTTAGCAGTTTTGTTTTAAAGAGACAGCTAGCGCCCGTGTTACCGAACCATTATGTTTGTTTGTTTTTAAAGTCACCACCTGGCACAGAAGGAAACACCAGGTATTATAAATCTGAGGATTACATTCCAGCCTCTTATCTTCTGTATATGTAAGATGTCTAGTAAAGTAGTTCCTGGGTACAATTATTATTTATTTCTTAGCAGACACCCTTATTCAGGGCGACTTACAATCATTACAAGATATCACATTATTTTTACATACAATTACATTATTTTTTACACAGTATTTTTACATACAAATACCCATTTATACAGTTGTGTTTTTACTGGAGCAATCTAGGTAAAGTACCTTGCTCAAGGGTACAGCAGCAGTGTCCCCCCACCTGGGATTGAACACACGACCCTCCGGTCAAGAGTCCAGAGCCCTAACCACTACTCCACACTGTTTTCCCTATCACCTGTTAGTCCCTAAACACAAATCCAACACCCAATCTGGCACAGCAGCTAGGGAAATGTGTTATTTCGGCAACATCCGTGGTTGTCTGTAACTGGTGATTTGCAGTAATAGAGACAAATAAAAGTGACATCTTGCGAACAGCAGGGAATCTCACTTCACAGGCTGCTTCACTAGCGATAGAAAGCTTTGTTTTTCCATTCGGGTGTAAAGCACAGAGCGCTGATATGAGACTGCAGAAATGTTGCCAGCCAGCCTAAGACTCACGGGAAGCGGTTTTCAATTTCAAAAACACAGAGGCACATTTTCTTTTTTTATTTCTTAGCAGACGCCCTTATCCAGCGCGACTTACAATTGTTACAAGATATCACATTATTTTTACATACAATTACCCATTTATACAGTTGGGTTTTTACTGGAGCAATCTAGGTAAAGTACCTTGCTCAAGGGTACAGCAGCAGTGTCCCCCACCTGGGATTGAACCCACGACCCTCCGGTCAAGAGTCCAGAGCCCTAACCACTACTCCACCCGGCTGCCCCTACTTCTTAGAGGAGTAAGGCCAGGGTTGTGGTATTAACCTGTTTGAGGAATAGGCTACTTGTAATTGGAGCATTTTTAACTGGCATCTACCTGTCCTGTTTGAATGTTCTCTTTAACTTGTTATGATAACTTACTCTCATTTTGTCAACCGCAAAAACTCTAAATGTAACTCTGCAAATACAGCCTTTCGGATGCTTTTATGACGTCTGAATATAAAATCAAAAACGGAACTCTAAACATGATAAGATTTCGTGGTGTTTTCCTCCCCACAGTGATGATCAAGCTCCATTTTCTGTGTGTTGAGCTTCATAGCTGGTATGAAATTTCACTGCTCTGATTGCAGGCGCGTCTAACTTGACTGCACTGTGACTGAGTGTAATGGAGCACATTTTGCACTGGGACAAATGCTTATTGTAATTCTATTCAAGCTTCTGCGATACAAAGGCACAGTGTCTCCTAGGCTGTTACAGTAAAGAAAATATTCATCACGCTATTGAGGGGGGGCAGTCCAGTGTTAAAAACCTACAGTTTCTCTTTCTGGAGCTATTGCACACCTCTTTATGCACTTGGACTGCAAACCATAGATAAGGGCGCCACCTGCTGGCTAGTCTGTAGTATTGCAGTCGAGTGGAGCTTTTTGCATGATCTCTTCTCCACTGTAGAGTAACAGTGATAATGCAGCTGCGAGCCTTCAGGCAGCCATAACCACGTGAATACCAATGCTGACGCCAGCTTAGATGACATGAGTGACAGTAAACAGACAGTAAACTTAATGCTTACAAAAGATAAACGCAGAGAGCAGTTGTTTTGACACGGTGACCGTCAGAGCATGGATGTGGTCAATGAAATGTCTTTTCCTGTGGTTTTGTGTTTCAGTCTCACTGTTCTTTTTTGCACAGATATTTACACTGCGTCTTCGTGTGGAGAGCCGGTTCCAGTGCTGGTGTTGTCCAGTTATAATGAACAGTTCCACTGCCCCATTGTTTTAATCAATGATTCTGAGCATTGCCACACACTGTGTCTGTTTTACTTCGTGTTTAGAATCTTTAGCCTAAGCATTTATAATTGAAGATAATATTTTGGCCTTGCCTTCCCAATACCTTACAGTGCTTTTACAATGCTTATTTATGCTTTTCAATTTGTCCTTGTGCTTTACAGTGTGTCCCTGTGCTTTACAATACTTTACAATGTGTACCTATGCTTTACAATACTTTACAATGTCTCCCTGTGCTTTACAATATGTCCTTAAGCTTTACACAATGACACTCCCAAGGCAAGTTAGTGCTTTTCTCATAAAGTCGCTTCAGTGCTTCATTTTTCTAATGACTGATTTTAATAAACGATGACCAAGGACATGCTGTTTAATATGCCACACCAATCTCATGCACTGCAAATGTGCTTCTGTTGCAAGCCAGAGGCTCTGCAGCTTGAACCACAGTGTGGCTTTGTAGAAATACACAAGAAGAAGCTAAAACCACTTAAAAGCTTGTTTTGCGGTGGTTTCGAGTATCCTGCGCTTGTAAAAGTTTACCACGGTAAATCCGTAACTCTCCCAACTTGACTTCGCCAAATTTTCCACCTTACGGGAGGGTTAACAGTTTTACCTTCATGAGTTTATGCAGTGTGAACATATCTGCTGGAACAGCGCGAGTATCTCCTCCAGCCAGTCACTTATCGGAGAGGCACAGAGCTGGAGATGGGCTGATTAACGAGATCTCTTTTCTAGATTGTCAGGTGCTTCGTCCTTTTGCGTTTCTGCCTTGATGTCTGCGTGCGACTCCCCCAGTTGCTTGGACTCAAAGCCGTTGTCTAAACATGCTGTCCATTTTTACATATTGATTCTCATTGCAATGTGATGCCTGGGCTGCACAGTGGTTTGTTACCACCTGCAGTGCTGAGTGGGTGCGTGCCATTTCATTGCCATCCCAATGTAACTGGAAGCAAAACTTGAACCGAAAAAATAAGTTCTGTATTTCCAGTGACTTTAGCAGTCTGTTTTATGACCATTATGATGACGATGTAGCTGCAGAACTCAGCGAATCCCTGGAATCACTGCGAATTCCACGGGAGGCTGCAAATTCCACGATTTCCGAGGAATTCCGTTATCTACGGATTTAGATTGCCTCTAATTATTACCCCTTTAACAGAGCCTTTAATTTCATGTAGCATGATTTAGTGATCAGTGAAACTACAGCTATGGACAAAAGTTTTGCATCACCTAGATTAGGATTAAGACATAATTTATGAACATAATTTAGATCTTTTATTTAACATCATGTGATCAAATAAACAACAAAATGATATTGCAAAAGCCTGGGAGCCTTAATAGCAGTACAGTAGTATTTCATGTTAGATTTCGAAATGCCACATTTTTCAATTTGTGTCAGTTTTTTTGTTAAGTGTATATATAAAACTACAAAGCAGCATCTAATTCAATATCTTAACATTATTCAGCAGGTTTGCATTTGACTTTATGAAGCAAAATATGTCAATTCTATAGGGTGATGCAAAACGTTTGACCAGAGCTGTACAGTGTGTGAGAGCTGCGTTACCTCCCTGTGGAGTACTAGTAGTTGTAGACAAGCAGTCTTGGTTTGAAGTTGTTGTTTTCTTCGTAACATTTTTTTTTTTAATCTCTCTCCTTCCTGTTTCGCTGGTATTGGCTGTGAATCGGGAGGATATTTGTTCACCCTCAGATAAGCAGAGTGAGTGATGCGTGGGGTAGCGCGTTTAGAAATGTGGGCTTGTTAGTTTGTTGGCAAGCTGGCTTGCTTTCTTTGTTGGCAATAAACTTTTAAAAGCAGGAACTTACTGTGGTATGCCTAAACAACTAGACCAGTATCTAAGAAACAGGAAGTAACTTTAATGTTGGCGATTCTGGACTGCTTTTTCAAATGCACAGTTAACTTTTAACACAGAGGAACTAGTTGCTGCATTTTGATTTTTTTTTTTTTAATTACCGCAGAACGAAACAAACAAACCTTTATTTTATTTTTTTGGGGGGAGTTTGTTTTTTTTTGCTAGTGGTTTGGTCCTGGACAAACCCAAAACCAAACAAATACACATTCTTTTAAATCTTTTTTTTTTTTTTTGTGCAATAACTTGGATCCCACAACGATTTCCTCAAAGTCCTAGGACCCAGGGGTGTGTGTGTGTGCACTCGTGTTTTTTAAAGCTGTATCTATCAGGGCTGGAATGAGAACACAGCCGTATTAGAATGTCTTAGGGCCGTCTGTTCAGTCGTTTGGCTTCTCTCTCTCTTTCTCTCTCTTGACCAGCTCGCAGCCTGGGGAATAAGCTATCAAGCTATAAAAGGAAATGAAGGCAAGCCAAGCCTTTATCTGATTTGAGCATTTCTTTAGTTTCCTCTGTTAACAAGATAACTGAAGGTGACCTTGATTGCACTGCAGTTTACTTTTGCTCTGCATAGTTCCTACTGAGAGAAGACTTTATAATCGCATTGCTATCATACTTGGATAAAACAAGGACATTTTTTGGGAGTGCTTTTTTTGGGCACACGTTGTTTTGTTGTCTTTTTTTGTTGTTGATAGCTTCTGTCTGATTTCAGAAATAGCAGTTATTTATGGAAACAAGCGTTGGCTGCTAACAAACATCAGTACGGATAACTGTGATCATTTTCATTTGTTTAAAATCACGAATAAAGTCTGGAGAACTCAGCGAACTACACAAGAACAACAGATTGCATCATCTGTGGTAGACGTTTAGCCTGATCGCATCAAATACATTGAACAGTCTACTAAAGAGTTTGCCTCGTCAACAAGCAGACTTTTCTGGGGTTTTGTTTTTACGCAATTCCTGCACGCTTTCAAGAAAGGACTGAAGCAGCTGCTGCTTCTTGCACAGCGCTTTCCGGACCGTGGCCGAGAGACCGCTTTGTGAAGGGGAAGAGGTTTGTGCTGTCGATGGCTCACAGGAGGCTGAAGCATCAGCTCACGCTGGGCAAGCTGCCTTTGCTTGAGCCCCAGGAGGATGAGAACACCTTCATGCCGGGCTCCGTGCCCCTGCCATCCCCCCTTTCCCCACGCAACTCCACCGCTCTCTTCAGACGCATGAAGCTCAACCGCAGTATCCAGGAGTTCAGGAAGTCCGTCAGTCTGCACTACTGGTAAGACCCCCAATGGGCAAGTGTGTAGTAATTGTAATACATGATGAGAGGCGTTGGTCCACAGTGGAAAATCAGGGATTGTTTACCAGTTACAGTAACTTGCAGTTACTTGTAATTAGATTACATTTTAGATTACTTTTTGCAGTATGGTGTATTTTTTTATTATTATTATTATTATTATTATTCTAAAAATGTATTTTTGACAAGAAATCTGATTACTTTTCAGGGCCAACAGTAATGGAGATTATTGACAAGTAATCGGATTACTTTTCAGGGTCGAAAGTAATGGCGATTACTTTGTGTTGCTTCAGTTGGAAGTCTTGCAGGCATCTTTGTGCAAAAAAGACCCCTTTCTTACTCAACATCTTGATTTCTGTATCAAATAATTTATTTATTTCTGTCTTACAAGAATTAAAACTAAGATACTGGCCAGAAAAACTCAAGAGTAAAACTTTTCATGCTGGTCATGCTATCCATTATTATTATTATTATTATTATTAATTTCTTAGCAGATGCCCTTATCCAGGGCGACTTACAATTGTTACAAGATATCACATTATTTTTTACATTTAATTACATTATTTTTTACACATTATTTTTACATACAATTACCCATTTATACAGTTGGGTTTTTACTGGAGCAATCTGGGTAAAGTACCGTGCTCAAGGGTACAGCAGCAGTGTCCTCCACGGGAATTGAACCCACAACCCTCCGGCCAAGCGTCCAGAGCCCTGACCACTACTCCACACTGCTGCCCTTATCTGTGTGTTGTTTCAATACACACGTCACGATCCTCCAATTTAAGACGCAGGCTGTTTTTTGAGAAGAAGAAATTGGTTTAAAAAGTGAGTTTTAAATTCGAAGGAATACAGTACACGTTAGGTACATTGTAACTATGCATAATAACATTGTAATGATGTGTAAGTGCACATGCATTTACTAAGCAACTCCTCTGTAAATACACAGTCATTAGAGACGCTTCATGTAAAGCGATACCTTATGTATACCATGGTATGTTTGCCAGTGGGTATGCATTTATTTACAAGCTGCTTTGACGATAGCCTTGTTTGGTTGCCCTGTTCGCAGAGATAAGAGATTAAGCCTGTTTCTAATTGTGGTTTGCATTTTCTGTCATAACAACGCAGCAAATACACAACGTCGTAGGTCAATGATTAAAACATTTTAACTTAACATTTGAGTGGGATAATAAGGTGGTTAGGGAGAAAACAAACCTTCTACAAGTGCCCCATAGTAAAAGCACAGCAAAGTGTAATAAAGCACAGTGAAAGCATGGGCAAGCATTGTAAAGCACAGAGAGGTATGGTAAAGCATAGGGAAGCATTGTAAAGCACAGAGAGGTCTGGTGAAGCATAGGGAAGCATTGTAAAGCACAGAGAGGTCTGGTAAAGCATAGGGAAGCATTGTAAAGCACAGAGAGGTCTGGTAAAGCATAGGGAAGCTTATAAAGCACAGAGAGGTCTGGTAAAGCATAGGGAAGCATTGTAAAGCACAGAGAGGTCTGGTAAAGCATAGGGAAGCATTGTAAAGCACAGAGAGGTATGGTAAAGCATAGGGAAGCATTGTAAAGCACAGAGAGGTGTGGTAAAGCATATTTAAAAAACAGGGTAAACTACCCCTTATAAAAGTCTCCCAGGGTAAAAGCATAGCAAAGTGTAATAAAGCACAGTGAAAGCATGGTAAGGCATGGGCAAGCATTGTAAAGCACAGAGAGGTAAGTGCATAGAATGACCATGGGGAAAATGATTGTGCAATTTAAAAGAGCTGTCCTGTTTTAATGTGTCTTATTTAACTATGTATTAAAACCTGTAGTATACAGTGGTTTGTAAGATACAAGCAGCTTTTCTCTCACTCAAGGTCACCAGCCAGCAAGTCCTGCTTGTGGGGAGTCAGCACTGACCGCTCGCTTGTGGGACGTGGATATCAGCTTCTATCACACAGCACCGTTTTGCATCACCCTAGAACTTAAGATAGATACATAATAAAAATAAAAACTGTATGAACATCATTTAGATTTTTTATTTAACATCATGTAATCAAATGGTGGCAATCATGTTAGATTTAAAGTTTATGGAAAACTGCAATGCGGTGTGCAATTCAATATGTTAACGTATCATTATTCAGCAGGTTTCATTCGACTTTATGAAGCAAAATTAGGTATAATTCTATAGGCTGTTGCAAAACTTTCAGCCATAGCTGTGCTGCATATGTTAAAATATGTAGTTTAATAAGAATCATTAAAATGGATATGGCAGTGTTCAATCAACGGCTTGCTGGGAACTCAGAAACAGAAATATCAGAAAGCTAGCAACACTCTTTTAAACAAAAGTTTCAGTTAACATAACCGTTCAGTGCAATCAGACGCAGTGGTTAATCCTAGATCATTTCCATGTAAAATAGTCAGTTTTTGCTTCACTGCCTATGTTCTCCGTAGAATTTGCATGTCGTCTTCATAATTTAATGGACCCAGAAGTCAATGACAGATTTTTCAAAAGCTGAACGTTTTCACTCACGTACAATAAAAGAAAACAAAAAAACAAGCAGAACAATCCTTTTAAGCTCCGAGCCCATTAAAAAAGGATTCCTTCCAGACACCATTTCAAAGTTTTAAGCATCTTAAAACAGAGCGATAATTCCTAAATGTGTTTTTTAAGTGTTCGTTAAGAACCTGAAATTGCTTCTTAGCTCCCTAATTTTATAATTCTCGTTCTGGCTCGCACTGTAATAGAACAGCTTGTCATGAATAATAAACAGATGTACTTTGCACATTCAAGTTTTTTACTTGTAATATTAGGAACATTCTCTTAGGGGGGTGAGGGAGGGAGGGAGCAGTTCAGTCTCCATGCCTCAAGCCTGCCCTGGACTGGAGGGAGCACCCTTTCTCTTAGGGGGTAAGGGAGGGAGGGAGCAGTTCAGTCTCCATGCCTCAAGCCTGCCCTGGACTGGAGGGAGCACCCTTTCTCTTAGGGGGGTGAGGGAGGGAGGGAGGGAGCAGTTCAGTCTCCATGCCTCAAGCCTGCCCTGGACTGGAGGGAGCACCCTTTCTCTTAGGGGGGTGAGGGCGGGAGGGAGCAGTTCAGTCTCCATGCCTCAAGCCTGTCCTGGACTGGAGGGAGCACCCTTTCTCTTAGGGGGGTGAGGGAGGGAGGGAGCAGTTCAGTCTCCATGCCTCAAGCCTGTCCTGGACTGGAGGGAGCACCCTTTCTCTTAGGGGGGTGAGGGAGGAAGCAATTCAGTCTCCATGTGTCAAGACTAGAATATTGAATGATCTGTGTTCATGAGATTTTCTGGCTCTGTTCTTGCCTGGGCCAACTGTGCTGAATTATGTTGTGGTTTTGAGCCCAGTATCATTTGCATCGGTGCACGGTTTCCCCTCACACCAGTGAAGGTCAAACACTTGCAAGCATCAGTTGTTTGCCATAAAAAAAGAAAAAAAAAACTACATTTTTAAAAATCTACTGTGTTTTTTGTTTTTTTTTTAAAGAAGGATTGAAAGGTCTCATTGCATCAACACCAAAGAGACTGCACTGGACAGTGTCACAGTAGAATATGTAAAAGATGCAAAAGGGGGGGGGGAACCAAAAAGAAAAAAAAAAGAAATTGTTCTCTAAAGTGTTGCTTAACCTCCTCGACACAGACGTCTGGCTTTTAAAGGTTTATCTAACAGCCTGAAATAGAAGTGACAGCTGTGCTTTTTGACTGTTCTGTCCAGTCCTGTTGTCATTGAAGCGTTGCTGTGATTAATGTCGCGCACAGATACACGCACGCACACACGCACGCACACATGCGTTTGTCAACTACTGTACACTTGTTTTTGATTTTTCTGTCACTTTGCTCTGAAAGGGAGGCTCTTATACTCTCTGAACAGCCTCCCCTGCTCGGTGGAGCAGAGAAAGAGAAAGGGAGGCTCGTATACTCTCTGAACAGCCTCCCTCTGCTTTGTGCTGGTAGAGCAGAGTAAGAGTAAGAGAAAGAGAAAGGGAGGCTCTTATACTCTCTGAACAGCCTCCCTCTGCTCTGTGCTGGTGGAGCAGAGAAAGAGAAAGGGAGGCTCTTATACTCTCTGAACAGCCTCCCTCTGCTCTTTGCTGGTGGAGCAGAGAAAGAGAAAGGGAGGCTGTTATACTCTCTGAACAGCCTCCCTCTGCTCTTTGCTGGTGGAGCAGAGAAAGAGAGGCTCTTATACTCTCTGAACCCCACTGCGTTTCTGCAATGCGTGTTAACTATTTCAAAGCCTTAGGTAGCAGTCCTGCTTTCATTTGGCAGGCGTGTGTTAGCAGAGGAAGCTCCACAGTGCATCTGGCGAAAGGCCAGGCTTTTAGTCTCTGTGAGTCACAAAAAGGGGATCTTGAAAAGCTGCATCTTGGTTTCGTGTGAAAACAGCCCCTTGGCGAGAAACCACAAACACAATCATTTGTTACTTTTTTGTATTTAGCAGTGTGAAAAAGAAACACTGATACCATCAATTGTATTATCCTTACTGAGGCTGAAGCTTGAACTCGTGAGATCATGTTTTATCGAAGTCTGTTGAATACAATGCAGAAACCGCATGAGCCAGGCTTTCAACTGTTTTTAGCAAGCACAGTTTAACCTTAAATAATACTCTTATAAAAACAGTCCTTAAAATAAAAAAAATAAAAAGACTTCCTTAAAACGATTTTTAAAATGAATAGGGGACCATACTGTAATCAGGATAAACGATGCGTAGCATTCAAAAAGCAAAACTGTGTGCTGTGTGCACAGTGTGAATTGAACAAAAACAAACTCAGTGTGCACTTATAACTCGGTTGCCACCAGATGGCACTATTCTCTCAAAGAAAAATCTGACGCAAAAGGTGACTGTAATCATAATGCAGTGCAAATTAGATTAATCAATCAGGACTGGGCTTGAAACTGTCCCAATGTAATGTTTAATTTTACATGTACATGTATAATCCATTCTTCCATAGTTTTGCCAACAGAGTACAGATTGGCAGTCCATATGAAACAGTTTGTGTACCCTCATCCCATCCCAATTCCAGACACAAATGCATCGAACACTATCACTGTAAAACACAAATTATAAAAAGTACCATTTTTTGTTGTTGATTTCCATTTCTTCCCATGTTCGTTGTTCTAAAATAGAAGCAAGTAAAGTGATTTTAAAAAGTACACATTGAATGAATAAGTGGGACAATTACATAACTTCAGGAGCCAAGCAAAAGAAAGTCGGAAATGCTGATGTGTTTGGGAAAGTCGTTTTGGCATTTCCAGGACTTTCACACTAGACTGGCCCCTGCTGATAACTGTTTACAGGAAACCCAGCTGAACTGCCACTTCCCAAATATACTTAAAAGGAAAGCACCATCCATATTTGTCAAAACAACAGTTTCTTTTGGATCCACTACCCAAACTCTCTTTGAATTATGAGAGACCCCTGTTCTCGTTCTCTGTTCAATTGTAGAGGGAATTATAACATTCCTCATATTTTGTTTTCCCCCTGAAAGGCGCAGAAATAAATTCTGCCTTAAAAATAGCTCATGACATGGTTGACAGTAAACGAAGCAACAAATTTCCTGGAATGTTGTTTTTTTTTTTCCATGATGGCACATGTCCGGTTGGTCAGAAAGTTCTGTTTCAGTCAGGTTAACACCCTCGATTTCGCTCTCAGGAATCCTAGTATCTGTTAAATGTATCGCTTTCCTGCCAATTGAAATCCGACCAATGAGACTTCAGATCAGTGGTGCAGTCAAGCCAGAACTCGCATAATAAGCCAGCTGAGTCACATGTTTCGCATCTCCTGCACAACTGTCTGATTCAGTCAATAAAAAAGCATGTTAGGAACTACTTCTGTTATCAACAGCTTCTTTAAGAAAGCTGAAAATGCTGACGAACACGACAGCAACAGACTACGACTGTGGACACAAACGAAGCCACTGACACACACAGGCACGTCAATAACTTAAAGCATTCTGACAAGATGGAGACGGACACTTTATGGAAACATCAGATTATTATTATTATTTATTTCTTAGCAGGGCGACTTACAATTGTTACAAGATATCACATTATTTTTACATACAATTACCCATTTATACAGTTGGGTTTTTACTGGAGCAATCTAGGTAAAGTACCTTGCTCAAGGGTACAGCAGCAGTGTCCCCCACCTGGGATTGAACCCACGACCCTCCGGTCAAGAGTCCAGAGCCCTAACCACTACTCCACACTGCTGGCCCAGATGAATGCATGACCTATTATATGTGTCACTAGAAGTTCAGTATTCAGCTCTGGGCAAAAGTTTTGCCTCACCCTATAGAATTAACTAATCTTGCTTCATAAAGTCGAATGAAAGCTGCTGAATAATGTTAACATTTTGAATTACACACCGTTTTGTAGTTTTCCGTATACTTAACACAAAAATGTGACATTTCAAAATCTAACATGAAACACTGTACTACTATCATGACTGGCAGTAGACGTTTGCAATATCATTTTGTATTTTCTTTGATTCCATGATAAGTAAAAAAATCAAAATTATGTTTATATATATATATGTCTCAATCCAAAAATTCTAGGTGATGCAAAACTTTTGGCCACAGCTGTGCAAATAAAATTCAAACTCATATAATAATAATAATTCCTGTTTAAGAAAATCGATATTTTTGTGGCTTTCCGATACCTTCAGATTTAGGTCTGGCTGTGTGGTCCAGTGGTTAAAGAAAAGGGCTTGTAACCAGGAGGTCCCCGGTTCAAATCCCACCTCAGCCACTGACTCACTGTGTGACCCTGAGCAAGTCACTTCACCTCTTTGTGCTCCGTCTTTCGGGTGAGAAGTAGTTGTAAGTGACTCTGCAGCTGATGCATAGTTCACACACCCTAGTCTCTGTAAGTCGCCTTGGATAAAGGCGTCTGCTAAATAAACAAATAATAATAACACAAGACCCTTGGGTACACCACTGCTTCAGGTCACACTGAAACACAGCTGGGAAATGCTTTCTTCACCCTCCACAGGGTGTACAGGTACAGTTTTCAGAAAAACAAGGAATCAAAGCGCAGTCGGACGCTCCCTTCAGCTTGCATAGATTTTGTCATAAACAAGTAGTATGCTTGAGATGCTGAAGAAAACTGACAGACCAGACGTCTTCACACATTACCTCAGAGCATCTCTCAACCACAACCAGGACAGAGGTTGAGAGAATGCAGACTATAACAGACCCTACTTGTCAGTAGCTGCTGCTGATTTAAGAGATTTTTTAAGTTGCGGGAAATTGTTTGTGTGGATTTTGGGGGGTGGGGTCTGTTTTTTTCTGAAGAAGACTATTTCTGGTAAACGAAGAGGCTGCAGGAAAGGTTTGAAACGATTTGTCATCGCTAGACCATTGCCTAGCTTCCAATAGCATTGCAGGAGCACCAAGAAAAACAGTACTACACAGACGCACAGTCGGGCACTTCGCACAGCAGTTGCCTTGAATGAACTATCTCTGCGGGTTATATGCCCCAGAGAAACAGGTCTAGGCAGCTGGCACCAATTTATAATTATTACCAACTGCCAAAACGATTAACAGTTTACAAATGCAATAATCAAAAAAATTAACACAAGTTTGCACGTGTATTTTGGCCCGATAGAATGTTTTTAATCAATTATTCACATTTTTGTGTAACTGCATTCCTTTTTGTTTTAGATTTTGCTCTTCTTGGTACACAACACTCTCTCTCTCTCTCTCTCTCTCTCTCTCTCTCTCTCTCTCTCTCTCACTCACTCACTCACTCACTCACTCACTCACTCACTCTCTCACTCACTCACTCACTCACTCACTCACTCACTCACTCACTCACTCACTCACTCACTCACTCACTCACTCACTCACTCACTCACTCACTCACTCACTCACTCACTCACTCACTCACTCACTCACTCACTCACTGTGTGGTCCAGTAGTTAAAGAAAAGGGCTTGCAACCAGGACGTCCCCGGTTCAAATCCCACCTCAGCCACTGACTCATTGTGTGCTAAATAAACAAATGATAATTAATTATATATATATACACATTTTTTTATCATGTCTCAATCCTAAAATTCTAGGTGATGCAAAACTTTTGGCCACAGCTGTAAGCGTGTTTGCTTGCATTAGCAGATGCCCTCCTCAAGTGCCACTGTGTGTGCTGGAGGCTTATCAGCACTCATTAACCAGCAAGCTGCGAGACGAATCGATCACAGATCGAAAAAGTAACACATAGAAAGCTGTTGCTAAGCGCTTCCTCCCTCCCAGGAAGCAGCCTGATTCTGCTCAAAGACACAAATCTGTAGCTTGCCTTGGTCACTAATGCCGAGGGGATACAGACCTGGATGTTATGTGCTCCCCACTCGCCAACAAAACGCTGCGTCTGTCCACCCAAAGAGGGGTCTACAAGAAGTGCCCCCTGATGGGAGGGTCGCCCCGGGCTGTGCACCGTCCCATAGACATCGTCCAGCGCAGGAGGTAACGTCAGAGTGCAGGGATTGGTACCGCTTCTCGCATGATTGGGACGCTCACAAATTTGGTCAGAGGTACAGGTGCTGTTCTTGAATGTTCTAGATTCTCTGCCCTCGATGATTCACTGTTTTTTTTTTTGCAGTCAGGTAGAGAAAAAACGAGAGACTACAGTGTACAGTACTGTTGATTTTGTTTTTCGTTCTTTTTCTTTAGCTGCACTGCAAATTATTTGATTGAAAAGCTGAAGTTATCGTTTTGATTGCTTTCATTGGAGGTACGGGTACATTCCATTAAGATCTGTAGGACTGAAAGCCACCTTGTTAATACGCCATGCTTTTGTCTGCACAGTTTCTTCTTCTTCTGGTGTGCTGCAAATTATTTTCTGTCTTATTTTTGCAAGGAGGCGCACGAAACAGGGTTTCAAATGTACTGACTGGTTGGATCCGGTCATTCTAAATTGTCAGTTTCCACCTCGTGATGCTCGAGTCGCTCTCAAATGTATTTTAAGAAGAAAGCGTTTGTGTACCTTTATAGGTAGCGTTTGTCTATTTTAAATAATCCAAGAGCTGGACGGTTTGTTAGAGATATTATTAAGCCATTAATGACTTTGAGACTCCTCGTAGCTAAAGGCACTGTACTGTGATGCTGTTGCGTCTGTCTCGGCAGGATTCGATAAGCTAAATTGTCTACAGAGTCTTTTGACTGCAAAGGAAGTTGTTAAAACTATAACGGTCGTGTGTAGGACTGGGACTGCTTCTCCTCATCGCACCGCACGAATCCTGCTGGCCAGGCTACCAGTGAGCTCAGAGCGGACACCTGCAGGGCTTGTCCTCCAGGGGGCGGTAGCTCGCTGACATCCGCTCTCGAGTTCCTGAGTTCATTTCTCATCCATTCTTCCTTAGTTTCAGTAGTGAAAGAGTTTCCACATGTCAGCGCATCCCTTGAGAGACTAGAGCTCCATTAGAGTCATCAGAGTTCAAGAAAAACGTCTGATTATTTTAAGGAGGCAGTCTCCCACAATCACTGTTACAGTACATTTACCCTATATGGTCTCTGCTTAACACGGTCCTGCATAGTTTAGGATGTCATGAACCCTACTTTATAAGAAACCACCCAGAAACAAAGTTTCAAGGACAAGCTTTCTCAAAACCTTTAGAAGCCTGCTTGCAGCTTTGCCACCTTGTGAGCGGAGTACACATCTTCATGTGCCTTGCAGCAGTTGGAGGTTATACATGCCAAGCTGATAGTGTAGCAAGCATCCTGAATGTTTATTTGTTCGCTTGTTTATTATTATTATTTTTTTTAATGCAGGTTTAAGATTTTATAGCAGGGAACAAACCACACAAAGATATGTGACATTTCTGCAGCAAGCCAGGTTCAGAGGCAGGACATGCAAATCAAGTCCCTATAATAAGAACCTTGCTCCCCTAGTGTGTAATCCAGTCACTCATGGTGTTCTGGTTCTGGAACCCCAGCTGGCGTTCTTAATTCTGGTCTCTCTGTGACATCATCACTCCGAGGCACCGGCCGGTGCTTGTGGTTGATGAAGCATTGACAAGCAGAAGAGACTCAGCACGGCTATAAATAGCCAGGATGAACGACGTCACACAAGACAAATAGCTTCACCCAAAGCAGGAGACTCGGGAGAATGTCTTTATCGTCTAAAATAAATCATTTGTTGTGTTTTATAAATACATACAGGGACCTTCATAGATCACAGTGCGCTGTTTACTGTGCAAAAAAAAGATATCAATCAATCAATCTTTATTTTATATAGCGCCTTTCATAGTGGACCACCATCACAAAGCGCTTTACAAGATGCAGTTGCAACAAGAAAATCCATAATACAGAGAAATGCATAATTCATGATATACAGTAAATGCCTAATACAATACAGTGAAAATGCATAATACATGATACAGTAGCAACAACACAGCAGCTGATCTCAGATATCAGGCTTAAAGAGCATGGAAAGCAAGAGAGAACAGGCAGGTCTTGTTTCTCAGTCAAATTTTGCACAATAAATAGCCACGTTATCATAGAAAGGACAGGCGTCCCATTTCAGCTGTTTTATAGTACTTTCTGTGCTGTGCTATTTAAACGGCATCCTAGAAGAATTGTGTTTAGACCGTGAACCATTTTAAAAAGGAGAGAGGGAGAGGGAGAGAGAGAGAGAGAGGAGAGGAGGGAGAAGGAGAGAGAAGAGGGAGAAGAAACTCAGCTCAAAATGATGCTGTGGAAAGATCAGGTGGGGATCTATTTTAAGAGAGAGAGAGAGAGAGAGAGGGAGAAAAGGAAATTGATTCCCCACCTCCAGAGAGCTAGTATTTGAGATGTATTAAGAAAACCGGCTGTTGAAATTATCTGCCCTAATTAAACATGTTCCCTTGAGGGTGTTTTTTTTATTTATTTTTTTGGGGGGAGGGGCATGAAACAGACAGCCCAGTCCAAAGCATCTCTATCGCTGCTGCCCTTGTGAGTGGGACTGTATCACTCCTGTGCGCCGCTGGACAGGACAGCATAGCCACCAGCATTGTGCAGTAAACATGTTTCACAGCATCCCGCAAAGCGTTGTTACACAGTGCAAGGGGATGAAGATCAGCAAGCCGTAGTATCAGTAAAATTGATCTGTGGCAATGATCCGGAGTATGCAGATCCAGGAGAGGTCTGGATAGCTGCTTCTCTCCAGGGCTTATCGAGGGCCAGTTTGCAGTGGATGTGTTCAAGCCAAGGTCTGATCTAGGATCAGATTTTGTACTGGGACTGAGATCCTACAGCTGGGATTCTAGGATTGAGACATCATTTAAAAACAAAACCACGTGAACATAATTTAGATATTTTATTTAATCAAATAATCAAATAAACGACAAAATGATATCGCAAAAAAGGTCAATAAGCCAATAATAATGGTACAGTATTCTGTGCTACATTTCGAAATGTTGCATAAATTTGTCAGTTTTTTTGTTAAGTATATGGAAAACTACAAAGCGGTGTGTAATTCAATATGTTAACGTAACATTATTCAGCAGGTTTAATTATTATTATTATTATTATTATTATTATTATTATTATTTGTTTATTTAGCAGACGTCTTTATCCAAGGTGACTTACAGAGACTAGGGTGTGTGAACTATGCATCAGCTGCAGAGTCACTTACAACTACGTCTCACCCGAAAGACGGAGCACAAGGAGGTTAAGTGACTTGCTCAGGGTCACACAATGAGTCAGTGGCTGAGGTGGGATTTGAACCGGGGACCTCCTGGTTACAAGCCCTTTCCACTTTATGATGCAAAATGAGTTTATTCTACAGGATGACGCAAAACTTTTGGCCACAGCTGTATATACCAGAGATCCTGCCCTTGTTGCCCATAGTGGAACAAGCCCATATTACTATTGGAAAGGTTAAAAAAAAAAAAAGGAAACGTTTGATGCTGCACCTTTTAATAATAGATCGCGTTATTGTACAGTAAAATGGACCCGAGTGAAATTGAAGGTGTTGTGTCATTACTGACGTCAGTTAAAAACTGTAACATCATAGTAAAGCATTAGTAATGATGGCACTTGGGGAATGCAGAGCCGTGGCAAGGCGTAATGTAATTAAACAACGCTGCAGTGTTGTCAAAGGGCAGCGGAGGAAAGGGTTCAGAGTATCAAAGCGGTTGAACGGCTCTTGTGTGTAAAAGTGTCTATATAAAGAAGCTTGCACAGGTACACTTCTCAGCATGGAGATAGCTATCAGAAGTTTTGTAAAAGTGTTTTGTAAACGCCCCAGTCTTAAAAGAAAACCCTGGAGCATCTAAGTGCTCCTGCTTACAGTTTGCTAAAAAAAACAACTAACTAAAACAACTGTGTTTGTGGAGGCGACCCCACGCACTCACATACATTTTATCTTCCACTTCACAGAGTACAATTGTTTGTAGGATTTTATGACCACGTTTCTTTTTAATGCTGCTGGAAAACAAGCAGTAGGAGGCTGTTCTGTTTGGTGTGTCGATTCTTCCTTACTCTGAACTGAATAGATTTCTTTTAAAGCAGTTGCATTTTGTAAGCTGACCGCTGTTCAGCGGGACCGTTCAGGTTTTTCAACCCCATGCATTCTGGTACGTTTTACCTGTCTCAGGTACCATTCTTACCTTTAAAAGAAGCAGGACTACGTTTACCAGAATGCACTGGGATTGCGAGTTAAAAAGCCTGCACGATCCCAAACTGTCCCGTTGAACACAGAGCCATATGGTCATCTTAATTTACATCAGTGTTGAATTTATGAACCAAAAGGTACCAGATCTTATTAAGAAAGAGGGATAGCATTTCTGTTTCTAGACCTAATGTAATGTACTGACCTTCTCACACAAAAAGGCGGATCTGGTGCGATCCGGCACAAATGAACCTCTAATCTACGGGACTGTACTCCCAACTTGCGGGCTGGTTTGCGAAGCTGTTTTGCATCTAGTTCTCTTGCTGTGTCTTTCTCTTGCACGGTGGCCCACATACGATAGCACACGGATTAGCAGTTAGCATTGGTTCATACCATTGTAACACCTTTATGTCAAAACCCCTGTGGTATAATACAATGACATTCACCACTGTACAGCAACTACCTTTTTGTTGTGATCACTTAGTAAAGGCTGGCTCCTCTAAGCTGTAGTTACGATTTCTGTATTGTTATTGTCTCTCACCTTCTCCCTCTCTCACACACACGCTCTAGTGACTGTTCTTTAGCTATGATTAGGATCTCACTGTGCTGTTATTGATGTGACAGCTGGAGCTAGCAGTCTCCACCCCTGTTTGTAACACGAGCTGGGCTCTGACGTCACTGCTGGAGTGACACACAGGGGGCTGCCTCAGATCAGCACACCCAGATCAGCGTGCGGGCTGCAGGGAAAACCAGGAGATGGAGGGAGAGAGAGGAGGGGGAGGAGAAGGATTCACACTCATTCAGTCGAAGCGTTGCTCTGCTGCAGTATCAGCAGGCCCTGTGTAGAAATGCATTTTGCAGCCTGGAAATCCCACAAGCATACAAAGCTACCGTAAATACAAACATTACAAACTTTTTTGTATTGTTTTTAAATTCTGTTTTGCTGAAGTTAACGTAGATAATTGCGCCGGCCGTTCTTAATTAAAATACGATTTTTTAACAGTGAAATCATTTATGTGAAAAAAAATATATTCTTTTTTTTTAAGCATATTTGATTTAACTCAATATTACTCCTCCAGTATTTTACCGCATGAATATTTGTTTCCAAGAGCTCAGCTAAAAACAAAGAATTGCTTGAACGTGGGTGTAAAGTCTACATCCGGAAGTTCCAACGAAGTGCTCTATTTAAAAACCAATAGGAAACGAGCAGCGAATCATTCAACCTCCTTAATTAACAGTCCAAGTTTCTCTTCTCTTTAAACTTTGCCCAAAGCTGCGTGGATCAATGTAAATGAGCGATACGTGTTTTCACTGCTCCCCGTATCATTGCGTAGTTGAACTTTTCATTTTCAATGCATTTCCTTCACATTGATACAGTGAGTCCATGAAGCTACAGCACTGTAGAGCAGCCCAATCTCGCTCCTCTGTGTTGGTCCGCACCTATTTGGGTCTCTCCCAATGTGTCGTCTAAGACCAGGGCTTCCCAAACCAGGTCCTCGGGACCCCAGTGTCTTCTGGTGTTCATTCCAACTGAGATCTCAGTCACTTCACCCTTAACTGAACTGATAACATGCTTACTGTGGCCTTTCTTTAATTGTTGTCAGCTCTTAAAAAGTTGCAGATTTCAAGTTAACTATAAAATGAAATCTGCAGCTTTTTAGGAGCAATTATTAAGCAAGTGATGAGTTAAGTGAGAGCTCAGACACAGGCGGTCCCCAGGACCAGGTTGGGGGAACCCCTGCTCTGGGGTCTGACTGATTGGACAGTGACAGAGAAATCACTAACGAAGCTGGGTTTAAAAGTGACCACACCTTTAAGAGAACATTTCAAAGCATCAACCCTTTTGCTGCCAATACATTTGACATCGAGAAACTAGGCATTAAAATCGGTATGGGAACATAACCAGGGTAGTGAAGTGTTAAACCAAAAAAGAAAACAGAGAGAATCAAAGGCAAACCCAGCCGAGGGGACTTTTTTCATTATCCTCTGATTCCAGATTATTATTATTTATTTCTTAGCAGACGCCCTTATCCAGGGCGACTTACAATTGTTACAAGATATCACATTATTTTTACATACAATTACCCATTTATACAGTTGGGTTTTTACTGGCGCAATCTAGGTAAAGTACCTTGCTCAAGGGTACAGCAGCAGTGTCCCCCCACCTGGGATTGAACCCACAACCCTCCGGTCAAGAGTCCAGAGCCCTAACCACTACTCCACACTGCTGCCCTTGTTTTTTCTTACCAGCCTGTGCATAACTTCTGCTGCAGACGTTCTGTTTAGTATAAACATTTAACCCTTTCCACACTGAGAATGCTTATTGCAATATAAAACGATATGAATATAATCTTTTATTTAACATAATCAAAGACACGACAAAAATGATGTCGCAAAAGCCACAATAATAGCACAGTATTTTAGATTTAGAAATGTCAAATCTTTCAGTTTGTGTCAGTTTTTCGTTCAGTATATGGAAAACTGCAACGCGGTGTGTGATTGAATACGTTAGCGTAACATTATTCAGCAGGTTTCATTCGACTTTATAAAGCAAGATGAGTTCATTCCATAGGGTGATGCAAAACATGTGGCCACAGCTGTACTTGGAGAGACTGTAAACAGGTCAAACCTTTGCCCATAGCTGTAGATCTCCCAGAAAACATTTTCAGAAATCCAGTGCCGGGTTTTGGCAAGCACCTGGTTTTGCTGTAACACCTTGAGGTAATGAAAGGCGTATAAGATCGCAGAGTGCCGGGGGAAGTCAGTTCTCTCTCTCTCTCTCTCTCTGTGTCCCTCGCTCTCTCTCTCTCTCTCTCAACTTGTTCTGGGTTTGTTTCGCTGACAGCCAGCAGCCAGGGAGACAGAGAGATTGCGAGCGCCGTGTCTTCTTAATGAGAGGTTCATGGTCCAAGTGGCTTACATGCCATCCAAAAACTTCATGAGCGCTGGGCTCCTCAGGCTCTCCTCCGCTGTCCCCCAGCCCGCTGCGGACATGCATTTCTCATTCAGCGAGGAGGACATAAAGAGACACAAGCTCTCCAAATCCGTTAGGTTGGTGCTTTTTTCCTCCTGTTTTTTCTGCCTTCCTCGTATTCTTTCTGCACAGAGGGCTGTCAGGCTGTACAGAATCCACCTGGACAGCGCTTCAGAGAAAGGGTTAGGAAGTGCTGTTTTAGTTTGGGGGGCTGGGGGCAGGATTTGAAAGATTCTTCAAGGTATCTTTGAATGCTCGCTCAGGTGTCTTGGGCTGTTTTACTGAAGCGTGGTCTGTAGCCGTCTTTTGAATGAAAGCAGTATGGGGATCTCTCTTGCATGTTGTGGGTGCTCTACTGTACTGTGTGAAGCCTGTCGATAGTAGTGTTGGGGCTAGCAGTGTATTTCTGTAGCTATACATCTTTAGCTGCTCACCTTCTCCCTGTAGCTGCTTTTTCCATCCAGCTGAAGGGCTTGTAGTCCAAAACATCCTGATAGAAGGTTTGTTTTTGTTTGTTTTTTTAATCAATTATTCACATTTTTGTGTACCTGCGTTCTTTTTTGTTTTAGATTTTGCTCCTTTTGGTACACAGCAGTCTTCCTTTTTCAAATTATATATATATATATATATATATATGCAGTTCTACCTACTTTCAATCTCTCTCTCTCTCTCTCTCTCTCTCTCTCTCTCTCTCTCTCTCTATATATATATATATATATATATATATATATATATATATATATGTGTGTGTGTGTTTTGTTCAGTCTGCAGTTTACATTGGACTGTCATTCTCACTGATGTGCTGTTGGACTGGTGAATGAACGTGGCTGTATTTCCAGCTATGGCAGTTCACAGTGTTTTTTTTTTCTCTAGGCCCTGTTTTCTTACTGTGTGGAAGACTTCAAAAACTCACTGGTGTAGCGCAGACGTCTTTTGTGGTTTATTGTATTTGGAACTTGTTTTGCAAGATACCTGAGACGCGAAGGGGAACCTTTAGGGTTGGCCTGGTTACTGTAAACAAGATAATAATATTAAAGCCTGAACAAAAAAATAATAACATATGAAAAAATGACTTACAAACTGTTTTTGTTTTGTCAGATTTTTTTTTTTTTACCTGCAACGAAGGCGTTATTCCAAAACATTCGGACACAATGTCTCTCTCTCTCTCAGACTAGATACAAAGCTGAATGAGAGGACAGATCTGCATTTGTTTTATGTAATAGCTGCCTTTTCTTGCTGAACCACAGCAGGTGAAAACCGCAGGTCTCAAGAATTAGTGTTCAGGCTGGTGTCAGCTGCCTTGAGTATTCCGTTGCTTCCCCTCCTGTAAAGCTGAGTCGCTCATTCCGGGGTTAAACGTTAACAGTGAGAAATGGGTCCGTTTCTGATTAAATGTGTCAGAGCTGTGTGTTGGTTTATCGTGGTGGCTTGCTGAAGTGTGAATGACGTTCTGCTCGCATTTCTAACCACAGACATGACATCCGGAGCAAAAGACTGAATTTTAGTGGCTCCGAGCCAGACGCTGAGGTGTGATGACAGGTGAAGTAAAAACCTTTGAGCTGAAAAGCATGCAAGACTTTGTTTTGGTCAGATACTGGTAAATAATAACTGCTAGGAAAGCTTGTAATAAATCATTTTTGCTCAGTTTCAGAATACCATTTATAAATGCTGTTGTACTTTTAAAATGTCCCCACTTTTAAAAAATATATTGTAGCATGCACGGGGGAAGGCAGCAGCAGGGCTGGTAGGTGACCACACATGAAGACATGAGCCCGATATACGCTTCTTGCAAAGGAGCCGGCTCTTTTATACAGCGGTATCGGTGCTAAGCTTTAGTGCGAGAGGTCCCGGGTTCGCTCTCCTCCTGTGTGTGGATTGCCTCGCTCTGTGTTAACCGATTTCACTACAGTATATATGTCTGGTGTTCTGTTTCAAGCATGCTGTTTTGTGACGGGACGTGAGATTCGTTGGCTACCAGTTTCTTAGGTCAGCTGACAGTTTTGTAATCGACTAGTTTGGTGCTGCCTCACAGTACAAGTCCCCTTCTGCTCAGAAAACTTGGTACTTTTGGCACTAAAGTAGTACTGGGGCAAATATATAAATAGTCCAGCTTGAAATATATTCTGTGGCAACCATTACCATGCTCGTATTCGTTTATAAAACCGAATGTTAGACTGTGCAAAGGAAACCATGCATTCAACCCGTCTGAAGTAAATAGCACACATTGTACTGTACTGTACAGATTAGCCTTTCTCTCCACTTTCCTTCATGGGTGATTTGATAATGGATCCTTTTACTGCAATAAGGTATGAGTTACACTTTTACTTTTCATTCAGAATAAAAGTAGATTGGCTCACATTTTGAAAGATTGTTCGAACATGGAAACTTTGAACAGTAGCGATGGAAATTTAGGAGCTCTTGTGGGCTGCGTATATCCAAACTG
This sequence comes from Acipenser ruthenus, assembly GCF_902713425.1. Taxonomy (NCBI): domain Eukaryota; kingdom Metazoa; phylum Chordata; class Actinopteri; order Acipenseriformes; family Acipenseridae; genus Acipenser; species Acipenser ruthenus. The sequence goes on along the minus strand of NC_081224.1, from coordinate 1,041,459 downwards.
GGTCAGAGAAAATGCAAACGAAACTTTGCATAGTCTCCTTAATCCTGTAAACGTGTCAGCACGGGTCTTTTTCAATGAGTAGCTTCAGGTCGTTGTAAATGTCAGAAGATTACCTGGAAGGCAGGGACTTTGCAAGAGATAAAAGGTGCAAATTCTTAAACTATGGTAGGAAAAAAAGCTGCGAGAAACTTAAGTAGACTAAGTGTCTTTTTGAATTCCGTAACTGTCTCAGTAATTGAGAAAACCCATTGCAGAGAAATGGATCAAATAACCGTTCACAGCTAGCATTCCTTCTTATCTCCAAAAAAAACATCTTATCTTTTGTTGCTGGTTTTGTTGGAACCCTCCTTGTTTTAATTGTTTTATGGATTAGATAAGCTTTTGTAGGCACTCAGAAGCTACGGCCAAAGGGTTTGCATAACCCTATAGAAGTGGCTTGCTTCGTGAAGTGGAATGAAACCTGCTGAACAGTGTTACGCTACCATATTGAATCGCAGGCTGCTTTGTGGTTTTCCATAGACTTAACGAAAAACTGGCAAAAATTGAGAAATGTGACATTTCGAAATGTAACCTGAAACACTACAGTTCTGCTGTTACGGCTTCCAGGTAGACTTTTTGCAATATTTTGTAGTTTCTTTGATTGCACAATGTTAAATAAAAGATCTAAATTATATTCATAGAGGGTTTTTTTTTTTGCAAAACTTTTGGCCATTAGCTGCAGATAAGTCAGGCAAATTCAGAAACACATCGGTAAAGCAGGCACTGCACAACATGCAGTAGGTGCATACATTTTAAGACCTTTATAAAGACAGGTTGAGGCATGGCTTCGGTTTGCATGGATTTGCGACTCAAGCTGCACGTCAGTGGTGATGTGTGCATGCGTTGAATTAGTCCGAGTGGAGTGCTGGAGCTGAGATTATTATCATGCATGTTTACTGTCACTCCTGCAGCTCATTCCTACCTCACTTAATATCACATTAGGAAAGCAGAAGATCAGAAGGGTTACATGTTGCTGCTCGGCATCAAAATGCTCCAAATGCAATGTAACAGAATGAAAGTGGGGTAAAGCAGATTTTAAAACACATGGCAAACAATGGTGAACCTATGATAAACGCGCAGTATAACCATGAGATCAGTGTGCTGAAACTGCAAAATGTACTGTATTGTGATAGGATGGTTCTGTATTGTGATAGGATGGTTCTGTATTGTGATAAGATGGTACTGTATTGTCATAAGAGGCTAGCACTGAAGAAACTTCTGCCCCCATTGTCAGAAAGTGCCAAGTTGTGATCAAGCAGTCCGCAGTCTTGAGGAATACAGACGAGCTAAGAAATGGAATTTGAAACCATGAGATCACTTCTCAGAATGGACAACGCCCTCTCCCATTGGCCCAGAAAGAGTTCCATTCTAATGAGGCCCCGAGGGGGGTTTTAACACTGGTTTATTTACAGCAGTGATGAGCATTTAGATGTAACTCAGCCTTTTAAGAGAAATTAAAATTATCTTTAAAAGAAACAAACAAACTATACAACGATGTCCTGTGGGACTATCGCGTCAGCCTGCAAATCTGTGCCGGGATAAGGAGCAGCTGGATTTTACTGGAGTGTTTTTTGCAGCTCGTTTGCATCAACCTCCTATCCTTCCTTATCCCGAGGTTACCCCTAAAAATATGCAGCACTGTAAAATCCCTGCAAAAAATCCAGCTGTGACTGATTCCCCTAAGAAACAACGCAACCAAAACTAATCAAATAGTTGCAATGTCTCATAGCGAGAAAATAAGTAACACAGAAATCAAACAGGAGCATAGGCAAGACTATTATTTTGTTGCTGGTCTGCACTAGCGGTATGCAGTTTTCAGTGTATTTTTACCTAGATTTTTTTTTTTTTTTTTCAGTTCTACAGCGTTGAAAGCGTTAATAACCAATGAGAAGCACCTCGTGTACAGAACAGGTCTTATTGCTTGAATAAAATACTATACATGTCTAGGCTTATATAATTCAGCCTCCATGCAGGACAGGTGCTGATAAGTCTCCTCTGTACCTTTTTACTTCCTCATGTTAATATATTATATATATATATATATATATATATATATATATATATATATATATATATATATATATATATATAGATAGATAGATAGATAGATAGATAGATAGATAGATAGATAGATAGATTAATTCACTTTCCTTAGTTTCCTTAGAAATCTCTGCAATGCATTGTGGGATTGCAGTCCTGGGCAAGGTGTTATCTTTGATTAAACTTGACATATCTCAGTTTTGCAGCGCTGCAGACATTAACAGCTTTAAGTTTTTCATACCTGTACAAAAAACGTTGCCGAGGGTAACAAGTTACATGTCTAGGCTTATATAATTCAGCCTCCATGCAGGACAGGTGCTGATAAGTCTCCTCTGTACCTTTTTACTTCCTCATGTTAATATATTATATATAAATATATATATATATATATATATATATATATATATATATATATATATATATATTTTTTTTTTTTTTTAATGAAATGAAATAAGATTACCATCCTAGTTTTTCCAAAAAAATATCTTCCTGAATGAGGTTAAGCTAAGCGGAATGTTCCGAGTGCTCTGTGCAGTGTGTGTGTGTGTGTGTGTGTGTGTGTGTGCGTGCACGCGGAGTCAGCAAAGTGGGTTAAGAGCCGTCCCAAAGGCCAGTATCGCTTTCACCAGAGGCCCAGGCTGACGCTGGTGGCTGCGTAGCGTTGCGTTATTCCGCATTTAGCTGTGGAGCTGGGAGGCTGCCTGCCCCTCCCCGGGACTAGCAGAGCATCACCACTCTACTGCTTCTGAGGAACCGGCGACATTCTCAATGACGCCACGAAAGCCACTTAACTCATCCAGAACTCACTCTCTCTCTCTCTCTCTCTCTCTCTCTCTCTCTCTCTCTCTCTCTCTCTCTCTCTCTCTCGTGGTCTCCTTCTCTCCTGCAGTGGTAGAACTTTTATTGCATGACACTTTTTGTCATGGTTCTCAATTTATGTTAATTGATTCCCCCTTCCCAGAGTTATACGGGAAGATACAGTCTGAAACAACTTTTATCTTTGATGTCTTCTGCAAAACGAGATCTGAACTGCGCGCTGGTGAAAACATGATCGCTGATGATACAACTGCTGTACAATCCCTCAGATACATAACTAGCTGCTACAAAGACATTGCAGAGGGCTGGATCGCATCAATATCAGGGTCTAGTGCTATATAATATAAAGACATTTCAGAGGGCTGGATCGCATCAATATCAGGGTCTAATGCTGTATATTATAAAGATATTTCAGAGGGCTGGATCGCATCAATATCAGGGTCTAGTGCTTTATATTATAAAGACATTTCAGATTGCTGTATCACATCAATATCAGGGTCTGCTGTATATTATAAAGACATTTCAGAGGGCTGGATCGCATCAATATCAGGGTCTAGTGCTGTATATTATAAAGACATTTCAGAGGGCTGGATCGCATCAATATCAGGGTCTAGTGCTGTATATTATAAAGACATTTCAGAGGGCTGGATCGCATCAATATCAGGGTCTAGTGCTGTATATTATAAAGACATTTCAGAGGGCTGGATCGCATCAATATCAGGGCCTAGCGCTGTATATTATAAAGACATTTCAGAGGGCTGGATCGCATCAATATCAGGATCTAGTGCTGTATATTATAAAGACATTTCAGATTGCTGTATCACATCAATATCAGGGTCTGCTATATATTATAAAGACTTTTCAGAGGGCTGGATCGCATCAATATCAGGGTCTAGTGCTATATATTATAAAGACATTTCAGAGGGCTGGCTCTCATCAATATCAGGGTCTAGTGCTGTATATTATAAAGACATTTCAGAGGGCTGGATCGCATCAATATCAGGGCCTAGCGCTGTATATTATAAAGACATTTCAGAGGGCTGGATCGCATCAATATCAGGGTCTAGTGCTATATATTATAAAGACATTTCAGAGGGCTGGCTCTCATCAATATCAGGGTCTAGTGCTGTATATTATAAAGACATTTCAGAGGGCTGGATCGCATCAATATCAGGGCCTAGCGCTGTATATTATAAAGACATTTCAGAGGGCTGGATCGCATCAATATCAGGGTCTAGTGCTATATATTATAAAGACATTTCAGAGGGCTTGCTCTCATCAATATCAGGGTCTAGTGCTGTATATTATAAAGACATTTCAGAGGGCTGGATCGCATCAATATCAGGGTTTGCTATATGATTTCTTATGCTGTATACACCTGGAGTGGTCAACCCTGGTCCTAGAGAGCCACAGAGTCTTCTGGTTTTTCACTCCACCCGAATTCTCAATTACTTAATTGAACTCATTATTTTCTCAATTGGTTAACACTAAAAAAATGTCCAGGTGTTTACCCATTGATGATTTAAAGATACCCAGAAAGCCTGCAGGACCGTGGCTCTCCAGGACCAGGGTTTGGCCAGCCCTGGTATATACTGTACACCTGGGAGTGTCTGTAAAACTGTACTTACAGAACAATCCTGGCTGGAGTGCATATGGAAAGCCAGCAACTCCTCAATGCCTTGGGAGCTAGCATGTTCAGTAATGCTGCTTGAGCAGGTTCAGACCTGCGGAAGCACCACTTAAGAGTGTGAATGCACTGAGCAGAGTACATGAACCCTGCCTCTCGAGAAGCTGTGGTTCTCTTTGATACAGAGAGCCGGTAAACAAACACTGCAGCCCTACAGGAAGCAGGGTGTTATTTCAACGCAGGCTGATCGCATGACTGAGGCAGCCTGGGACAGAGCAGGCTTTTCAACTCAATGCATTCTGGTACTTTTTTTTTTACCTGTACATTTTACAGCAGGACTACACTTCCCAGAATGCACTGGTGTGTCCTAGTGTACGTGGTAACCCTATTTCAACGGGACTCCTTTCTCATTTGCATTCGGGAGGGTTGTATTCAGACTTAACGGGCTTGTGTGTAGTCGAAAACAGAGCAGTTACTCTTAGTCACCAATCCTTTGTCCCTACTCAGCTTCTCGTGATTCCAGGACCACATGCGGATTGCAGAGATCAGCCTGGACATGTTCTTAGAATGAAAGCAATAGAATTTGGAGTCGTCCACACTGGAACCTAGAATTTGGAATCATCAGTACTACCAGGATTCAGCTTTTAAAAAAAATACTCAATAACAAAACAAAGTAACAACTGCAATACAGAAAACAGCTAGATTTTGAGTTATAGCATGCAAAAAGATTTACACCTTAAGTACATTGCAACTGTGCGTAATAGCATTGTAATTATGTGTAAGTACATGTGTATTTACTAAGTAACTACTATGTAAATACACAGTAATTAGAGACACTTCATTTAGTAATGTGTGTGTTTTAAACTATATATATATATTATAAAATGTACTAGAGGAATAATGGCGACGTGGTTCAGATTTAATCGATTTGGTTTGTTGACTCGGCAGGACTTGAAAATCACAGGATTGTTGTGGCTATAACAGTTTCGCTGCCTGTCTTTATGGCTCAGTCTGTAACCTCTGAGAGGTAGAAAGCTTCCTGACGCAGCGAGGGGCCTCTAAGGATGCCTATGTGATATTTCCTGAGGAACTACAGTTACAGTACATGTCTTTTTGTTTTTTTCCATTGACCTCAACCGTTCCTAAATTCACCTTTATTTCATGTCTGTTGGCTTAAGGCCCAGAAAGCAATTTAACCCAGGATTAGCAGAGTATTTCTCTTTGGTGCTTATTTTCTGATGCTCACAATCCACAGAGCTAGGTTAGTCTGTCCTGGACTGGAGGGAGCACCCTTTCTCTTAGGGGGGGTGAGGGAGGGAGGGAGCAGTTCAGTCTCCATGCCTCAAGCCTGCCCTGGACTGGACTGGAGGGAGCACCTTTTCTCTTAGGGGTGAGGGAGGGAGCAGTTCAGTCTCCATGCCTCAAGCCTGCCCTGGACTGGACTGGAGGGAGCACCTTTTCTCTTAGGGAGGTGAGGGAAGGAGGGAGCAGTTCAGTCTCCATGCCTCAAGCCTGCCCTGGACTGGACTGGAGGGAGCACCCTTTCTCTTAGGGGGGTGAGGAAGGGAGGGAGCAGTTCAGTCTCTATGCCTCAAGCCTGCCCTGGACTGGAGGGAGCACCCTTTCTCTTAGGGGGGTGAGGGAGGGAGCAGTTCAGTCTCTATGGAAATCTGCTCAGTTCCACTTGCTGCCTTTCAGAATTTGCAAGAATATTTTGTACATTTGAGTTCAGAAACCTTCTGTATTTTCCTCCTTAGGCTCACTTGGTACTGGGCCCTTCATGACTGGTAAGAAGCTGCTTCTCAGATTTGCTTCGTGGTTAAGCATTAATAAATACAAAAAACACGTCCTCCGGTTACCACTCATGAATTAAACCAGTGAATAAATACCGTGGGCGGTTTTCAGTAAAAAAAAAAAAAAAAGCGTGTGTGCAACAGATTTCTATCTTCAGGAGTTGATTTCCGCAATGTGTTTTTTTAGTTTTACTCTGACATCATTTGTTGTTGTTGTAACGACATTCCTCCATAGTTTTACGTTCTGGTATAAGCTGCAGACCGAGACTCTTCACCCCTTTGAAATCTGTGTGTCACTTTTATTCATTCTTAAAATGATTAAACTAATTTTAAAAAAAAAGAAAGCGTTCAGCAAAATACATTATTTTAAATGTTAGCGACAGACCACAATCCTGCCTGACTGCTGATGTACTGCCCAAGGCGTTATAAACATCCCTAAATGACCAATACAGTGACGTCAATGAGATCCAGGCAGGGTACGGAAAGGAGTTTAACGGTGGCCTTATTAAGACCCGCCGCTGTTTAGATCATTAAAATAGATCACCACCTTTCCACAGCATCATTTAGAGTTTACTTTTTCCTCTCTCTCTCTCTCTCTCTCTCTCTCTCTGTCTCTCTCTCCCTCTCTCTCTCTCTCTCTCTCTCTCTCTCGTTGTCTTTTTGCGAGATAAGGTTTCATCTGGCTTCCGTAACTTAAGCCCGCTGCTCCTGAGCATTCTGAGGATCTTAGCCGGTTTTACCGTTCCCCTGGGGAGACGGAGTTGGGGGGGGGGGGGGGCTATGACATCATGTTTTCAGCAGTCGCTCCCTCAGCTCTTTCCTCCAGTAACACACTCCCCAGCCAGGGATAGATTTTCCACCGTCGAGTCTGCAGAATCATCTGTGCAATTCACTCGAGAGTTGCGGGCCGTACGAGGACTTTACACTGTAATTAGGGGCGTTCCGAAAGTCATATTTTCCGAGTAATTACCATGAAGAAATCCAACGTTGTTAGGTATTAATGAAGTGGCATTAAAGGTGTTAATTACTCAACGCAGAAGAACGCAGCCCCTCGGTCTCCCTCGTTTACACAGTTATTGAGTATCAGTCAATAACAACCTGATGTTATTTAATATAGACCCTGTCATAATCAAACTGAAACTCATTTATATTTTTAAGCGATCATTTGTCTTACCTTCCTATATATATATATATATATATATATATATATATATATATATATATATATATATATATATATATATAGATAGATAGATAGATAGATTGATTCACGTTCCTTAGTTTCCTTAGAAATCTCTGCAGTGCATTGTGGGATTGCAGTCCTGGGCAAGGTGTTATCTTTGATTAAACTTGACATATCTCAGTTTTGCAGCGCTGCAGACATTAACAGCTTTAAGTTTTTCATACCTGTACAAAAAACGTTGCCGAGGGTAACAAGTTTATATACAAAGGCGCAGTTCTTTGTCCCAATTGAAGCAATCTGGCTTTATTTACTTTTGCGGAGTGTGACTATGGAAGGCGTGGCTGGCTGTAACCAAGCCTTGGTTGACGTGACTCCTTTGCACTCCTTGCAGATATCGGACACGCATGCACCCCCACCCCCACCCCCACGGGTTAGTCTTTAGACCTGGGATTGCTGGGAGGTGTGTGTGTGGTGCCTTTGTGGCATCCAGCAGCTCTTGGGGTTAAACATTAGTCGCTTCCAAAGGAAATTCAGCAAGGGGCATTAAAAAGTGATATTTGGTTTATGTTTTCCACCTGTTTCTGATTTTGGGTTCTGATGATCCAGTACTGAATTAGAATCAGGTTTTTCTATCGTTTTTTTTCCTGGTAGAACTCTAGCTGCCTTGCCCGTGTCACTCACACCATGTGACAATGTGACCTTTGCACTCCGTTGGCCCAGTTCTACTCTGCCTGCGTCGTGAGGGACCAGTCAAGCTGAAAGATCTTTTATAACGTTACGGAGATCTCGCACTCAGAGTGTCAATGACAGAACATTCAAAACAGGTTCTATGTAAAGCACATTTAATATCAGCTTTTTGTCTGTTTTTATTTAGATTTAACCGCTTGCGATGTGTTTCAGAGTGTTCGGTGGCTGCCTCTAATCAAGTTGAGAGTGTACTTTCTCTTGCGAGCTTTGTGTGACGCAGCAGAGTGAGCGAGAAGCACACTCCCAACTTAGAGGCCTCCTCTGGACACTTACACGCATGCAGTAGAAGCATAGGGAATTATCATGCAAATCTGGTCCAGCAAACTTTTAAAAGGGCTTCAAACTCTTCTGCATGAAGTTGCAACCAACGTACAAACCTGAGCACACCACAAGTGGCACGTAACTGGTTTACAGTTGAGCGCACAGCTATTTTCTGAACCAGCTGATAGAAATGCGTGCCAGATCGGATGTGTGTGCTCACGCTTGACCAGTCAAAGGTTTGGAATTGGTTCCGAAGTGGCGAGGAGTGTGGGAAGAAAGCCATCTGGCTTCTGTGGGCAAAATAGCATGCCCACATAACACAAAATAATGTCTAAACACACCAGCAAATTAACTAAAGACTTAAAGCCTAAATGCTTTTTACGAGGACAGCATACAGTACAGTGGCATAGGCTATTGCTGAAATGTCACCAGTCTGTGAATGCTTTTAGAATCCGAACATCCCGATAGTCTCAATAAAACAATGCCATGTTGTCACTGTGAGAGGGCTTCCCTGTCTGGGATTGACAGCATATTTTTGGCATCCCTGTGGTATCTTCACACTGTACAGTAAGTGTGCTCTGAATCAGACAGCTTACTCTCCACAGATAGCGTGTGAACTCTCAGGGCGGGCTGTCTGTTAATAAGCGTGGCAAACATCGCTGTTTCTTACTCTGTACTCTAACTTGTAAAAAAGCCAAGCTGAGGGGCATGGCTCACTCTCTGTGTGTGCGTGGTTGGGTAGCTTATTCTCTGTCTGTGCGTGGTTGCGTGGCGCACTCTCTCTGTGTGTGACGTGGTTGCGTTTCTCACGTGTCTTGCTGTTTGTTTCTTTGCAGTTTCGAGGTGGAGAATGGCCCCTCCCCAGGCCGCAGCCCCTTGGACTCGCAGGCGAGCCCGGGCCTGGTGCTGCACCCCTCCTTCCCGCAGAGCCAGCGGCGAGAGTCCTTCCTGTACCGCTCCGACTCCGACTACGACATGTCTCCCAAGACCATGTCCCGAAACTCGTCAATCACCAGCGAGGCGTGAGTGCGGCTCTGTCCTTCTCCGTCCCTCTCCCTCTGTCTGTGTGCAGCACCTGGCTGTCCATCCCTCTCTCTATCCCCTCTCTCCCTGTCTGTGTGCAGCACCTGGCTGTCCATCCCTCTCTCTATCCCCTCTCTCCCTGTCTGTGTGCAGCACCTGGCTGTCCATCCCTCTCTCTATCCCCTCTCTCCCTGTCTGTGTGCAGCACCTGGCTGTCCATCCCTCTCTCTATCCCCTCTCTCCCTGTCTGTGTGCAGCACCTGGCTGTCCATCCCTCTCTCTATCCCCTCTCTCCCTGTCTGTGTGCAGCACCTGGCTGTCCATCCCTCTCTCTATCCCCTCTCTCCCTGTCTGTGTGCAGCACCTGGCTGTCCATCGCTCTCTCTATCCTCTCTCTCCCTGTCTGTGTGCAGCACCTGGCTGTCCATCGCTCTCTCTATCCCCTCTCTCCCTGTCGTGTCTGTGTGTCTCTCTCCCCCTCTCCCTCCTTCAATTTCAAATCAGCTGCTTGACATAAAATATTGATTTTGGAATGATTTTGCAGCACCGCACGCACACTCCCGTGCTCCTGTGCTGTGTGTCCCCTTGCTGCAGGCTAACATGCGTGTCTCTCTGTTCCTGTCCTAGGCATACTGAGGATCTCATAGTCACCCCCTTTGCACAGGTACAGTCAATTCATTTGCTGGAGTTAAGTCACTGTCCTCGGGACCCCCTGTGTATTCTGGTTTCCATTCCAACTGAGCTCTCAATTACTTAACCTAAACCCTTAATTGGACTAATGATTTGCTTAATTAGACCTTTTTTAATTGGCCTAAAAAAGTTGCAGTTTTCAAGTTACTTATAAAATGTTATAGTTAAAATTGTTTAAGAGCTGAAAACAAGCAAAGGGTGAGACCTTTTATACTTTACTGCTTGGGAGTGGAGGCCACATCACCAGGCAAAATAAAATATGTGAATTTTGATCGAACACATGGCACAACTTAGACTCAGATTTTCTTTTCGTGTTTCTAAATGTCCCGTGACGGTGGCGTGTGTTTTAATGGGTGTGTGTGTGGTTTTTTTTTTGTTTTAGGTGCTGGCTAGTTTACGCAGCGTAAGAAACAACTTCTCCATTCTCGCCAATGTCACCACCCCTACCAACAAGTGAGTATCTGTGCCCATCCTCAACACTTCACTGAATACTGAGATCCTCTGATTTGAGGCTGTTCTGTATACATGCATGCAGCTCTGGCCAAAAGTTTTGCATCACCTAGAATTTTAGGATTGAGACATAATTAAAAAAGATATATACAAATATAATTTTAGATATTTTATTTAACATTGTGTAATCGAAGAAACTGTAAACTTAGGGAGGCAGTGCGGTCCAGTGGTTAGAGTCCAGTCCAGAAGGTCACTGGTTCAAATCCCACCTCTGCCACTGACTGACTCACTGCGTGTGACCCTGAGCAAGTCACTTCCCCTCCTTGTGCTCCGTCCTGCGGATGAGATGTTAAATCAATGTCCTCAAGGTAAATCAGTATGTTAACGTAACATTATTCAGCAGGTTTCATTCGACCTTTATTATTATTATTTATTTCTTAGCAGATGCCCTTTTCCAGGGCGTCTTACAGTTGTTACAAGATATCACATATTTTTACATACAATTACATTATTTTTTACACACAATTACCCATTTATACAGTTGGGTTTTTACTGGAGTAATCTAGGTAAAATACCTTGCTCAAGGGTACAGCAGCAGTGTCCCCCACCTGGGATTGAACCCACGACCCTCCGGTCAAGAGTCCAGAGCCCTAACCACTACTCCACACTGCTGCCCTTTGTGCTTTATAAAGCAAAAATAGTTTATTCTATAGAGTGATGCAAAATGTTTGGCCACAGCTGCACACAAAACAGATGGTTTATTTTATAAACCAGCTGGGGCAGCAAGAATGTCTCAACTCATACAGCTGCCTTTTCTGAAATGGCCAGCAGAGGGAGAAAGAGTATTGTGTTTTTTTTTTTTTTCTCTCTCCTGCAGAGGGACGGTGTTTTTAGTGCTGGCCTGTCTCAATCACTCTTTCATTGCAGTTCTCTGTTTGTCCACAGGAGGTCGCCAGTCGTCAGCCAGCCCACAGTTTCCAAGGCCTCCCTTTCAGGTAGGGCTCTTGGTTCTCAGAAATGCAGCCCGGTCCTTCTGCACTTTCAGGGTTGTGACGATATGCTACAGAAAAGGCCAGGCTTTGGCAAGACTTTCTGCCTTTGAACAACAGCTCCAAGATGATATCAGACGTCTAACATAGCAATCCCAGTCATGATTGGGTAATACTGCTACTGCTACTACTAATAAATAATAATAATACTTTCATTGCATTCAATCATCAGGATCAGGGGGTATGTTTAATAGGTCCAATTGGAAATATGTATTGAATCCATGCTGGTATGGCAAGCGGTCACCTTGCCTTCACTAGTGTGATTCTGTCGTCCGTCCTTTAGAGCAGTGATTCCCTTTCATTTCACTGTGTTTTGTCCCCATCTTGGTGTTTTAGGTTTTGTGAATATAAGTACATCTCTGACTAAAAGTTTTGCATCCCCCTATAGACTGAACTGATCTGTCTTCATAAAGTCGAGTGAAACCTGCAGGATAATGTGACGCTAACATATTGAATTACACACCGCCGCTTTGCAGATTTCCCATATACTTAACGGAAAAACTGACAAAAATTGAAAAATGTGACATTTCGAAAAAAAAACTGCTTCTATTATGGCTTCCTTCCGGTAGACCTTACGATATCATTTTTGCAGTTTCTTTGATTACATGATGTTAAATAAAAGATCTAAATTATGTTCATATAGTTTTTATTTTAGAAATGATATCTCAATCCTATAATTGTAGGTGATGCAGAGCTTTTGGCTGTAGTTGAAGGTCGGGTTCACGTCGACACAGACCTTGTCTACAGAGCTACAGTCCCATTTCCTCTTGGCATCCTGTTTTCAAAGAGAGCAGACCGGCGAGCCATCACGCTGGTGTGCTTTTTTATTCTCCCAGAAAGACAAACAAACACAAGCCTCGGCCAAGCCGTGCAGAATAACAGACAAGCGCCGGTCCGCAGGGTTACACAGGTCCGCAGAGCAGGATTGGGATACAGCAATACCAGGTCCCTTTCGCCCTGGGGTGCTTTTGTAAAACAGGGGGGCGTAGAACCAGCCAGCTGGCCGCTGGTTGTGGAAAATCAAGTGTTTGGTTTGGAGTAGGTAGCGGATGTGAAAGGGACATACGAGAGAGATAAGGGTTCTGTTTTTGAGTTGAAAATGTTTGCTGTAAAAAATTGCAAAGACAGAATGTGACGCACGTGTTTTTTTTTGTTTTTTAATTGTACCACTTGTCTTACTTAGTTGTTGAAGTAGATAGGGCAGGTCTGGAACAGTACAACTCCTGTCCTACAGACGTGGAGGGGAGTAAGCTGTCACACTCTAAAGTGGAGACCTTGGCCAACTCAGACAGATGCATAGACAAACACACAGGCAAACACACGCTCACAGACAGCCAGACACAGGACAGGCACAGTCACAAATAGACACACTCACAGACACATTCATTCTCTCAAACACTCACAGATAGACACACTCACAGACAGACACACACACAGACAGACACAGACACACTCCCACTGTAGCAGACAGGCACGCACACTCCCACACGCAGCGAGACAGACAGCCCCTGCGTTCGCTGTGATAGCTGTTTTCCTGCTCTTGGGCCTGGGGGGACAGATCAGATTGTCCCCACTGAAGAGCCCTGGCTGCTCGCTGGGGTATGAGAGCAGAGGCATTGACGTCAGCCGCCTGCCTGTCTGCCTGTGTGTCAGGAGAGGGGTGTGTGTGTGTGTGTGCGACGCGGAGACCGGAGGCCACGACAAAATATCCCTTACAGAACATTTCAATACCCCCCCTTGGGATACCATTATAATACCCGGTGCATTAAAAAAACCACAGCAGAATTTCTATCAGAGCCAGCATTGCCAACGCATTAGATGTGGAGCTAGCTTTGCACAGCCCTGATACTGTAGCACGCTGTCTGGTAGTGCCATGGTATTGCCTCACACCATTGTAGCTGCTATTCCCCAGTGCATTGCCATTGGTGTACAGTGTACAACTCCTACAGTGCAACAGCTGCATGGGGTGCAATGCTGTACATACCAGCCAGTATATAAGCACAAAATAGTTCAATGAAAGCCCGATTTATACTTCAGCGCTTACCAGCCCATCCTTGTCGTATAAATATTATTATTATTATTATTATTATTATTATTATTATTATTAATAATAACAGGCGTTGTTGTTTGGTTTGTCGCTTCACTTTCCCAGGATGCTGGCGCTCAGAGCCCGACTCGTGCTGTGAGTTGATCCCCTTTCCCTCCAGGCCTCCGCCAGGTCAGAGAGGAAGACGGAAGTGCGGGCTTCCTGCACTCAAACACACTCTCCTGTACCGTGCAGCTCTAACAATTAGCCAGACAGGGAGGCAGGCAGGCAGGGAGGCAGGCAGGCAGGCAGGCAGGCAGGCAGGCAGGCAGGCAGGGAACTATGCGGAGAGGCTGTGGATCGGAGCTGGGGTTCTGGGCTGGCCTGCCTGGGTCAAGGGGAACTCTGGGTGTCTCGTCGGCTGCCACTGACCTTGCCCTCCGTCCTCTCTCTGCTTCCACAGAGGAAACGTATCAGCAACTGGCCAAAGAAACTCTGGAGGAACTGGATTGGTGTCTGGACCAGCTGGAGACCGTTCAAACCTACCGCTCCGTCAGCGAGATGGCCTCCAACAAGGTATGGTACGGAGAGCCTGCAATGCACACGGCAATCGCAAAGAGACAGCGCTTTAACATGTGGTACGCGACCGGCTTGCAACTGGTACACACTGGCAGTCCTTCTTTATGACGATATGATTCCTGAACCAGTGTGTTTGTACCACCGAATCACAGAGGAGTTATGAGGAGCTTTCTGTTGGGGAAGCAAAGCAGCCACTCTGTGTTGTGCATTGCGGTGAAGTCTTTTTGTCAAATAACTGAACGGTGCCCCCCGTCACATTTTCAGTGTTGGAATTGGGTTGCAGTGGGGCAGGTCTCTGTTTTAAGATTGAGTTATTGGTACACCTGGTGGTCCCTCCTGCTGGAAGCACTGGTACTTGAGATAAAAAGGTTGAAAACCATCAACGGGGGGGGAGGACGAAATTATTAAGCTGCGGACGGTGCACGGTGATGTCATCGAACGCTACAGCAGGTGCAAAAGAAATCTGTGAGATAGCTGAGCTTGGTCTTTAGCGATTCTCTTGCTGTGTAAAAGGTGTTGCATGGTGTGCTTTATACATTGCGTCCGTGATCGGGGTTAGGGTTATTGATTGGATAAGCAGGGCAATGCTTTGCCATCTTTGTTAAAGTCTCAGAATGCCGGGCAGGAAGGAATGGTGTCCGGAATGGCTTTCCAGCATGTCCTGTAAGTGGGTAGCCAATGGGAGGCGAGATCTCGTCAGCTCGATTCAAACGGTGCTTCTAGTTTTTTTGCACAGCAGACAGCTTTGACCTCCTCTCTGAGTTCAATGCACTTGGTCTTCTGTAGAGCTGTTGTTGCTTCCTTATTACATCACTCCTGCACACCACAGGCATTGTTACATCACACCCGCACACCGCAGGCATTGTTACATCACACCTGCACACCACAGGCATTATTACATCACACCTGCAGACCACAGGCATTATTACTTCACAACTGCACACCACAGGCAAGAAACAACTCAAGCAAATGGGCACATTATTAGGTATTGAGAAATATTCCTTAAATAATATAGCTTTTTTTTTCTTCTTTCCTTTGTGCACAATGCCGTTGTAATTCAAACAATGACCGTGAATAATATTCATACCTGACAGGTAAACAGCAGCGGGCGTGCTGTGCTGTGCTGTGCTGTGCTGTGCTGTGCTGTGCTGAGCTGTGCTGTGCTGTGCTGTGCTGTGCTGAGCTGTGCTGTGCTGAGCTGTGCTGTGCTGTGCTGTGCGATGGGTTGGGGGTGGGTTGGTTGACGCTGTTGCATTATTTTGGGGGGGTGTTTCAGGGTCCATTCCCTTATAGACCAAAGGTGGCCCCCAGACCGCAGGTTGAGAACTGTGCTATATAACAGTGATCGGATTACAAACAGTGGGCCATGTGCATTGGACTTACAGGGGTGGTCTGTCTGTGCGTGGACAGCAGTACTGCGACTTGCTGGAGATTGTTACACCTGTCCCTTGAACTTTGAGATGTACGAACCAAGGCTCAGCAAGGCAAATTGTACAGCAGCATGCACACTTGTTGAATTGCTTCTCTCTGTGTGGGTGTGTGTGTGTGATTGTGTGTGTGTGGCTGTACACTCCAGATCTCTGTAAGCAGCAGCAGTAGCTCTGTTTATGTCTGCCTCAGCTCAGTATTTATTTTTAAAGCTCTCAGGAAGCTGGCCAGGGTGTATTATACACTAGGATGCAATGCATTCTGACAGTGTGGGAAAGTTTGTGTAGCTGTGTAGAAGTTTCTGTGTGAAACAGTAACGACTGTCCTGTATTTAGCACACAGGGGACCAGGGTTAGGGTTAGTGCTGACCCTGAGGGTTTATTTACAGCACGTTTTGCCTTGCCTGTGTTGTACAGCTCTGGCCAAAAGTTTTGCATCACCCTAGAGAATTAACAAATGTTGCTTGATAAAGTCGAATGAAACCTGCTGAATAATGTCAGGTTAACATATTGAATTACACACCGCTTTGTAGTTTTCCCATATACATAACGAAAAACTGACAACATTGAAAAATGTGGCATTTCGAAATCTAGCATGAAATACTACTATACTACTATTATGGCTTCCGGTAGACTTTTGCGATATCATTTTGTAGCTTCTTTGATTACATGATGTTAAATAAAATATCTAAATTATGTTGATATAGTTTATTTTTATTTTTAATTATGTCTCGATCCTAAAATTGTAGGTGCTGCTTTTGGCCACAGCTGCACGTTCTGAGTCCCTTATAGAAGTGTCCCTCTTAAAGCAAGAAGCATTGCAAGAGTTATTGAAGCTAGTAAAAGGCTCAGACAATCAGTGTTAATCACTTGTAAGAGTATTAGCTCAGTTTGACCACCTGGTGGCACTGTCTGCTATGAACAAAATACAGCTTTAACAATGTTAATGTACAGTATGCATGTTTTATAGTATTAACCCATACTCTAACCCACAGGCCCCTCTGAAAAGCTTAAAGAACAAAAACATCTCTCACAGGGTCACAGGCTCCATTCCCTGCTTGCCATTAGACAGCGCACAATTGGGTTTGCTGCGGATGGATGAGGGGCTGATGCCGTGAAGCTCACTTCACTATACTACCAGGAGCAGCGGCCGTCTTTTTAAAAGCGTCGCTGTTTTAATAACAATAGCAATTTGTAAAGTTTACAGTCATGTTTCATGGGCTGCTGTTGTGGGAACCAGCTCGCCAATAAGGTCTGTCCGTTACAGTAGCACGTGGAAGTCAATGTCGTCTCTTTCTGCGTTGCAGATTTAACGGGAAACACATTATAACCTTGCTGCTGTGCTGTAGCGTGCGAAACGGGGCACGAGAGAGAGGGGGGGGAATAAACTCCACACCGCTCCTTCTCTTCTAGTACTTAAAGGTATCAAGTTGAACAATCAATTCAGAAAAAAAACCTGGACAAGCTTGAAATGCTTTTCTATATCACTTTAATCGGAGGAATCTGCAGAAGCAAGGTTGGAGCAGAGGGAGGGGGGTGGGTAGTGATAATGACATTTAAAATGTTCCACATGTGCGGTGTGAACATGGTTACACTGTAACGAAGAGACAGCATGCAACAGCGCATAGAGACATCACGCAACAGCACATATATGAAATGAATCAGCAGATATATTAAATGATTACTTTTCACAGGTTTTTACAAAGGAGGACACGGACAACATGTCTCACCTAGAATATTGTGTTCAGTTCTGGTCACCTCGTTACAAAAAGGATATTGCTGCTCTAGAAAGAGTGCAAAGAAGAGTGACCAGAATTATCCCGGGTTTAAAAGGCATGTCGTATGCAGACAGGCTAAAAGAACTGAATCTATTCAGTCTTGAACAAAGAAGACTGCGCGGCGATCTGATTCAAGCATTCAAAATCCTAAAAGGTATAGACAATGTCGACCCAGGGGACTTTTTTGACCTGAAAAAAGAAATAAGGACCAGGGGTCACAAATGGAGATTAGATAAAGGGGCATTCAGAACAGAAAATAGGAGGCACTTTTTTACACAGAGAATTGTGAGGGTCTGGAACCAACTCCCCAGTATTGTTGTTGAAGCTGACACCCTGGGATCCTTCAAGAAGCTGCTTGATGAGATTCTGGGATCAATAAGCTACTAACAACCAAACGAGCAAGATGGGCCGAATGGCCTCCTCTCGTTTGTAAACTTTCTTATGTTCTTATATTCTTATACCTGAATCGACACATGGGCTGGAGATTGAAGAATGCAAGGGCTGCTGTGCACAGTATGCGTGTCTAATGATATGTCTGTGCTTATTAGCATTGCGTTCTGTTATAAAAGTTTACTGCGGTGCGCGGTGCCAGGGTGAAACCCTAGAAAAGGGTAATACAGCATTGTGAACACATCCTGCATTGTAGTAAAGCACAGGCATGCTTCATAAAGAAGCATTGGGAGTTTAAGCCTCTGCTTTGCTCAGTTTTGCACCTGGTTGGTTTTCCAAAGCTAAGGTCTGGTCAGCGCTGTTTTGGTTTGTGATCGTCTCGATAACTCAGTAAACCTAAGAAGTTTGCTGGAGATCAGGTCAGTAGTTCTTCTCTCAAGTGTGATTTGCTCAGATCTCAGAAAGCTAGTTGCAGCAGCAGCAGCAGGGTCAGGTCTGTAAATACTTGTTCTTGGATTGTGATCGGCTTCGATTTCAAAAAAGCGAAGCAGCAGTCAGCACCTGTAGCCTCTGTGTTCAGCTATATCGGAGGCAGTGTGGGTTAGGGTTAGGGTTAGGTTTAGGGTGGTGTGGTCCAGTGGTTAGAGTCCAGGGTTTATAACCAGAAGTTCGCTGGTTCGAATCCCACCTCCACCACTGACTGACTCACTGTGTGACCCTGAGCAAGTCACTTAACACTTCTTTTGCTCCATCCTGCGGATGAGATGTCAAATCAATGTCCTTTTGTAAGTGACTCTGCATATCATGCACAGTTCACAGCCTGCCTCTGTAAAGCGCTTTGTGATGGTGGTCCACTATGAAAGGCGCTATATAAAGATATGATATTATCGCAGCTTTTGTTCCGAGCTGGTCCAGCCTTGGCTGGCTCTGTCTTTCCATGTTTCCTTGTTTTGTGTTTGCTTTGTGCTGTTTCCTGTTGCCTGTCTGAAAGCTACGTCTCAGAATTTCACTGCAGTGCACCGCGGCAAACACCAAACACAGTGTAGCACACCGCCGCAGAAGCACCGGAAATGCACAGCAGGGGTCAACACAGATTCCTGCAGTGAACTACAATGGCAATGCAATTGCAATCCTATAAGGAGTCACAAAAGCAGCCACAAAGGGAACGTATGCTACTTTGGAGAATGGAAGCACACATTTTGACATATCAGAAGTATGAACCAACGCACGCTGGTGACCCAATCCACTGGATCAGTACCAGACAGCCAGTGTGCCGCTGCACCAGAACATTGCAGTGCTGGTTCGGCACCCACTGTGCTGCCATTGCAGGCAATGCTGTATTGTGAACATAGTTCTGCTGTGCCTTGATTACCCTCGGATTATAATGGTACCCCACTGGTGTTTTTCAAACATTATTTCTGCAAGGCTAGACAGTGGGCTTTCTCTTGCATTTATTTTTTGCGACGTGTTTTAAAAGCTCATGCTATAAATGTATCTCTTTGCAATAGGTGCCTCTTTCTGTGTTGATTTTGTAAGCACACTGCAGTGTTTCTAATCTCTGTGTGCCAGACTAGTATGGCCAGCAGGCCCTTGTGTTTGTGCTGGTGCTGATGCTGGAAGGTTGGCCCCGCCCCTTGTCTCTGATTGGCTCCTGTCTGTGATGATGAGGGCTGCACACTGCATAGCTGTAGCTGTTCTCTTCAGAGCTGCAGTGAAGCAGGGATTCTTAAAGAGACAGTGCATGTTTTTTACAACTCTGACCTGCATCTCTAAACATTACAGTAATACCACGTAGATTAGAACTACAGCAAGCCGACCACAGCATTATCACGGATATGCTTTTGAAACTGATTTTGCAAAATAGTTGAGGTGCACACTGTCTGTCTGGTATTGACTATGGTGTGTTGCATGGATACCATATTTGCATTTGTGTATTTAAAAGCAAATGCATGTATATATTAAATAATAATAAAAAAAAATAGTTTTTTAACCAAATGTAAAACCTTTCCAATTTAGTGAAAGTATGCAGATCTAGTAAGTGGAATAGTGCTGGTGCTGAATTGTGGATCATTTAGACCAGGGGTGCACAATTCCGGTCCTGGAGGGCCGGTGTCCCTCCTGGCTTTTGTTCCAACCTTGCCCTAAATTACTTAATTGGACCAATTATTACCAATTATTGGTCTAATTAAGTAATTTAGAACACAGTTGGAACAAAAGCCAGGAGGGATCCGGCCCTCCAGGACCGGAATTGTGCACCCCTGATATAGACAGTAGGTTTATAGAGAAACGTCTTCTGTGGTTGCAAACGCACAGTGTGTGGTTATTTCATCCCCGGCTCTCTTTGCTGTGCTCAAGGTGTCTCTTTTAAACAGCATGCGCTGTGAGCATCACACACCTCCCCCTTCCCCTGACACACTCTCTCACAGATACCCTCCTCCTTCCATACACAAGCACCTGACATCACATCCTCGCTTCTGTCACATCCCAGGCTGTGCTGTGCCAGTGCAGCAGGGAAGCAGGCAGAAAAACAGAGGAGAAAAAAACAAACAAAAAACGGACACAGTACGAGGTGGGGACACTGCTGAGGCTGGACTGGCTAGCTAGCTAGCACTGGACTATTCCCCACATTCCTCTCTTTCTATCGTTCTGTGCATATTTCTGTACATCTTTTGGCTGTACGCAGGAAAACAGAAGATGCTTTGAAAAAGAAGGACCTGTCCTCTGCCTTGTTCTCATTCAAATTATTCCTAATCCCCTGGACTCTGTGAATAGGTGGTTCGGATCACTGTGCTACTCAGGTGGCTGGATCATTGATCGCCTGTTGTCTTCAGTAGCCTGGAGGCCACTTGATTCCCCGCACAGAGCACAGTGTTGGCTGCTGTCACTCTCTCCAGATCACACGCTTGCTCTCGCGCGCTCACTCTCTCACACACACACACACACACAGGCAGACGCACATACTAACACTCTGCCTGTCTGACTGGCTCGCTGGAAAGACTGCGATCAAACAGGGGTGGGGGGGGGGCGGAAATATATATAAAAAACGAGGGCAGTGGTACAAACAGAAAGGCAAAGCAATAATCTGACTGAATTGAATTCAGTTTTCTAATTGGATTTTTTTGCAGTTATTTGAATTGGATCTGCTGGATTCTCTCTTTCCTCCCTCCCTGGCTTCGGACTCGGACTCGGATAGGTTCTGAGCCCCCCCCCCCCCCCCCCCCCCCCATTGAGGAGGCAGGGTTGGAAGCAAGGTTGTCTGGTGTTTGTTGCGTGTAGGTAGGGGTTTGTTTGTGCTGCAGCAGCATAGCAGCAGCAGGAGGAGCGTTGCACTGTGGGAATTTCCTGATTGTCTGCAGTGAGAAAGGAAGACATCTTACTGCCATCACTCTGGACGAGAGGAAAGGCTGCTGGAGAGGGGGGCTGGCCCGGGATCTCGTGCAGCCAGTTTGCCCTTCAGGACTCAAGCTGGAAGCCAACCTGGGGATTGAATTACAGTTAACCCACGCGGGGGCGAGATGTGATATCAGGTCTGCCGTTTGAGGTTTTTTTTTTTTTTTTTACCTGAAGGAGGGGAGGGTTGCCCAAACCCTTTTCCTTGCCTGCCCGCCGTACTGGAGTACCATACCTCGCCAACACGGACTAGGGGCAAGCCGTCATGCCACTGGGGGCACCTGCGCTACTGCTCTGCCTGCCTGCACAGCCCCTGCTCCCGCGTCCAAGTGGTGACTGAGAGGCTGGATGCTGCCACCTTGCACTGCCCACAGCTTGCCCAGTTCGCGGAGCTCAGTGAGGGCCACCGCCACCACAAGGTGCCCCGATCGCCCAGCCTGGCATCCCTAAGGGTCCACTTAGCCACAGCAGCGGCCGGGGGGGCTGAGCTGGAGCTGGAGCTGGGCAGCCCAGTGGGGGTATGTGGGGGCAGTCCTGTAGGGGCATCGGAAGTGTTCCTGGAGGGCGGCGATGCCTCCGAGGTTAGGAGGATGCCACTGGTGGATTTGTTCTGCGAGACATGCTCCAAGCCATGGCTGGTTGGATGGTGGGACCAGGTGAGGTTGAAAATAAAATTTTAAAAAATACTATTTACAACATTAGAGCTGGTGCATGGTTTCTGAAGAGCATTTTTTATGTATTGTGTTTGCTTTTTCATAATAATAATAATAAAAACAAAAAAATTTCAAGGGTTCGTTTTTGTTAATGCCCACTGGTTCAAAAATAGAGATGCGCTGTGCATTGGCACCCAGTTACCCTGGGTAACATGCGGTCTCTGGGCACTGTTCAGAAAACTTGAACTGATTTATCATGCAGCAGACACTTGCAGAGTGTTGTTGACATCAGACAGTCAGATCTGGAGGGGATGCATGCATAACAAACAGTGTTTAATGCATCGAAACCCTGTCGGGCGACAGCTTTGTGAATAGGGCAGGTGTGTGGAGATGGCAGAATTTGCCAGTATTTCTCCCTGCTTTTGCAATGCATGCAGACTGGGAGGATTGTGTTGTGCTAAAGTGGCATGTGGTTTTGGGGGGGGATTGGAAAAGGCATGAATTCAGTGTAACACTTTGAGTGCCAAGCTTGGTATCCCACTGAGTCTGCAGCGTGTAAATTATGCTTGCAAGCCATTAGCTTCAATGAAGAGCAGGTGCAGTAGTTTCTAATGCAGCATCCTGTTGCATGGTGTGAATCAAAAGAAAGCCAGATCTCCTCACTAAACGCGATGGTATGGATGAAATAAAGTTTGATATTCATAGGATTGACTATACTTGTACATCTCTGTCTTTTTCTGTACAAGTTTGAAATGACTTGGTTAATTGTGTGCTTATGAATCCTGCAGCGCTGTATGAAAATACATCGTCACAAGGACGCATGGCAATAACACACAGTGTTATTGCATTTCAGTAAATAAACGCTTCACTTCCCTTATCTGGAGAAAACAAGACAGTATCAGTGTGCGTGCATGCTAGTGCTTTCTCAGCACACACGGTAAATCCCATTCAGACACCTCATCCTAAAGCTGCATTGCACTTGAATTCAGGAAATCATTTGAGCCGTTCCAGTGCTGACATTGTGGGAGCCGTCCTCTGGTTTTAAACATGTGGATTAGAGGTCATAACATGCAATGCCGTTATTGTCTCTAATGTATAGGCATTGCAACCCCCCAATGCTTCCTCTGGCAGTGCATTAGCCCCTTACTAGGAATCAATTGGGAAGGCTGTTGGGAATAATAAAAATAAAAATAAATCACTTAGGAATAACGGGAGAGCGTGGAGATGAGCAAATAAAAACCCACCTTTTTTTTTTCCTGCACTTGGCATTGCTTGAAATCATGACTAGAATTGAATGCAGTCTATACAGCACGTGCTGCACCAGTTTAATGCTCTGCTTTTTTCTGTTTTGCTGTTTGATAATCATCTGCTGGTTGTCGCACCCTTGGTCTTACTGGGGTCGGTCACAGTGTTAGCTTTGTATTGCTCTGTAGTCTGGGATTTTAAGGTGCGTGTTTACAGGCAGGTATGTTACCTTATAAATGCACGTAGAAAATCTTGGAAAAAATAATTGTAATCAGTATAACAAAAGTATTACACAGACCTGTAAATAAACAGTGCTGCTTGTGTGTGTGTGTCTGTATACTGTGTGTGTGTGTGTATATATAATAAATATGGACTGGAGAGGAGGGCTATAGTGGAAATGGATTGCCTCGAGGGAAGCCTGTTGTTACCGACAGGGGGCTATAATGCCCGAAGCCGCAGAAGGTAACAATATTCTTCCCGAGGGGCATTTTATTTTCCACTTTGAGTCTGCTCTACATATTGAATATATGAATCAGTCAAGAAAATAAGTGAGGCAAGATCGGATTGTAAAGACGACTTTATATATTTAGTTTAAATATGGCTGATACAGCATACGTAAATAAATAAATAACAGAAATAACAGAAAATGTTTTTGAAGTTCATACCATATAGTTATCAAAGTTTTTGTGACGTACAGCTCTCCGTCTGGCTTGCTGACTGCTGCATTATATATATATATATATATATATATATATATATATATATATATATATATATATATATATAAACACACAGCTGTGGCCAAAAGTTTTGCATCATCCTATAGAATTAACTAATTTTGCTTCATAAAGTCGGATGAAACCTGCTGAATAATGTTACGTTAATATATTGAATTACACACCGCTTTGTAGTTTTCCATGTACATAATGAAAAATTAAAAAATGTGACATTTTGAAATCTAACATGAAATACTACTGTACTGCTATTATGGCTTCCTTCTGGTGGTGGTTTCTTTGATTACACAATGTTAAATAAAAGATCTAAATTATGTTTCTATAGTTTTTTTTTATTTTTTATTTCTCAATCCTAAAATTCTCAGTAATGCAAAACATTTAGCCAGAGCTCGCTCTCTCTCTCTCTCTCTCTCTCTCTCTCTCTCTCTCTCTCTCTCTCTCTCTCTCTCTCTCTCTCTCTCTCTCTCTATATATATATATATATATATATATATATATATATATATATAATAAATGGCTTGCCGTACCTTATCCTATGAATTACACAAACACAGATTACAAATCTCACTGATAAAACAGATCAATAAGGCTTTCCGGGCTTCAGTTTCATTCTGTTTTCCTAGGAGCCTTTTTTTTTTTATTTAATAATTCTCAATCTCAAGTCTGAGTGGTCCTATGGTTAGGTATCAATTAAGTCTAATTATCTTTCCATCAGCTTATCCTAGCTCAGAGGTTAAAAACATTGCCTGTGTGTGTGTGTGTCTGTGTCTGTGTGTGTGTCTGTGTTTGTGTGTGTGTGTGTGTGTTTGTGTCTGTGTCTGTGTCTGTGTGTGTGTCTGTGTTTGTGTGTGTGTGTGTGTGTGTGTTTGTGTGTGTGTGTGTGTGTCTGTCTGTGTTTGTGGGTGTGTGTGTGTCTGTGTGTGTGCGTGTCTGTGTTTGTGTGTGCGTGTGTGTGCGTGTGTGTGTGTGCGTGTCTGTCTGTCTGCTGTGATCCAGTATCATAGACTGACTGAGTCACAGATTTGCATAAAAGGTATCTGTCTTTTTTTATTACAGAGTGAAGCAAGAGCAATGAGTATCCTGATCATTTATTGTAGACGTTTGTCTAATACGGTTGTAACGAGAAAAAAATACATATTTTACTAGCATTTTAAAAGTGCTTCTTATCTGTCTTAGACATGAGCAGATCATGAGACACGGTGACTTTACTGTAAATACAAGGCTGACAGACTCATGTAAAAGCAAGGTGCTTTTCTGCAAAACACTGGCCTTGCCCACTCTGATATAGCAGAACACAAGCAAACCTGGCCACAGGGGTGCCTGGGAATAATAAACAGATCTGCCTGTTTAAATACCAAACAAATCTGTTTATGGAAATGACAGAAATATAGCGAGGAGGTGGGGCAAAAGGTTATTTCACAGTAAAGGGTTCCCAACTGTTACACCCACCACTGTACGTTTCCTGAAACTAACCTGCTGTTTGTTCATAGAGCCAGCTCCTCCATAGCATCGGCAGAGCCTATACTGTCTTCACTGCCTCCCTGTGCACAGAGCAGAGGGAGGCTGTTCAGAGAGTATAAGAGCCTCCCTTTCTTTTCCTCTGC
Organism: Acipenser ruthenus; assembly: GCF_902713425.1. Lineage (NCBI taxonomy): Eukaryota > Metazoa > Chordata > Actinopteri > Acipenseriformes > Acipenseridae > Acipenser > Acipenser ruthenus. The sequence continues at coordinate 1,015,915 of NC_081224.1, read as the reverse complement.
TCCACCAGCACAGAGGGAGGCTGTTCAGAGAGTATAAGAGCCTCCCTTTCTCTTTCTCTTTCTCTGCTCCACCAGCACAGAGCAGAGGGAGGCTGTTCAGAGAGTATAAGCGCCTCCCTTTCTCTTTCTCTGCTCCACCAGCACAGAGCAGAGGCTGTTCAGAGAGTATAAAAGCCTCCCTTTCTCTTCCTCTGCCCCACCAGCACAGAGCAGAGGGAGGCTGTTCAGAGAGTATAAAAGCCTCCCTTTCTCTTCCTCTGCCCCACCAGCACAGAGGGAGGCTGTTAAGCTCTTGTACTCACTGAATGTTGGGATGTGGGAACATTTGTGTGCAGGCTATTGACTCCTGAGCCTGCGTCTTGTCATTTCTGCTGAGAAAAGCCAGTGACGTGGGTCCAGCACCACTGGCAGATGGCAGAGTGTTGTGAGCCTGGCATGGGCCTGCATACATAAACATCCCCTGCTTTTGGCCTAACTTTCTATTTTCCATTGCTTGTTTAATGGTTTTTTAATGATCCTGTGGAAGAATTTGGCACGAGAGGGTACAGGAAGCTGGTCCCTTTGAAAAGAACGCTGCTTAAAAAGATTAAGATAAAAAATAACCCCCTTTTTTTTTTTAACCCGTACATTCACTCCTCCTTGCGTGACGATTTACAGAAGTTTTCTTAAAATCTGTTACTTTAATAGCCCAGTTGTTTGAAGTAATTGTAGCTGACAGAATCATGTCATCACTTGGCCCCGTTTTGCACCACCGGTAGTTGCCCACCTGATTGGCTATTGACAGGATGACAGCCGATGGAGGGGCGGGGACAATTTCAACCTCCAGGTGAAATCACCCAGGAAGTGCAAGCCATTCTGAAAGCAGGGCTTGCAAACAGAGATTTCTTTAACCTAGTGTAGCACCAGATATTTCAAATGAACATACAGAACCTGTTTGTGTTTCTTTCAATACTACACTTTTGAGTCCATGCTTTTGCTGCAGTAAAGCACACAGCTAAAGCGCGGTAATGTGCGGGCATGTACAGAAACTGCGGTAAAGTTATGTAAGGGAATGTTTATTCGTTGAGATCCTGTTGTAATTCCACCCATAACCTGGAGCATTTCTGGTTTCAGCCTTAAAATGAACATGTTTTTTGGCTTTTTCTTCCTGTTGTTGCACAGCTCTGGCCAAAATTTTTGCATCACCTAAAGGTGATTTTAGGATTGAGATGTCATAAAAAAAATAACTATAAGAACATCATTCAGATCTTTTCTTTAACATCAGAGAAACTACAAAATGATATTGCAAAAAGTCTACCGGAAGCCGTAACAGTACAGTAGTATTTCATGTTAGATTTTGAAATGTCACGTTTTCGTGAAGTATATTTAAAACTGCAAAGCGTTGTGCAATTCAATATGTTAACGTAACATGATTCAGCAGGTTTCATTCGACTTTATGAAGCAGAACGAGTTCATTCTAGGGTGATGCAAAACTTTTGGCCAGAGCTGTAGTCATTGTAATTTACAAACAGAGCACAGTTTAATATCTTCGAACGTGCTGGATGCAATGTAACTGAACTAAAGGATAGGTATTTGCTTGTTGTTGATGTTATTTTTAAGGGATCATTCTGCCATGGGTACCAGACAGTCAGGTCTAGCTATCCAGCCTGTGTTGCTATCTGTAAATAAGCAGACTACTGTTTCAGATTTATTTATTTTTTGCCTGAGGACAGAGTGTGAGGATGCAGTTGCTAGGGAGACCTTGCCTGTTGTCATGGAGATTATTCCGCGCGATTAGATTGGTCACTGGAACAGAGGGCTCGTCTGAACTGTTTTGTGGTGAATTGTAGAATGCGCAGGAGTGAATCGTGGGTAGAGTTTTGTGTGTGCGTGTGTGTTTTCAATCCTGTTATGAATTGCACAGAGTTGAGACTCCTAAAATGTGGCGGGACAAAAAAAAAAACTGTTTTTCATACACAAATACAGTATAGTGTCGCTGTACAGCTGTGGCCAAAAGTTTTGCATCACCCTATAGAATTAACAAATTTTGCTTCATAAAATGGAATGAAACCTGCTGAATAATGTTACGTTAACATGTTGAATTGCACACCGCTTTGTAGTTTTACTATATACTTAACGAAAAACTGTCCAAATATGTGACATTTCAAAATACTGTACTACTATTATGGCTTCTGGTAGAGTTTTGCGTAGGAGGCTGTGTGGTCCAGTGGTTAAAGAAATGGGCTTATAACCAAGAGGTCCCCGGTTCAAATCCCACCTCAGCCACTGACTCATTGTGTGACCCTGAGCAAGTCACTTAACCTCCTTGTGCTCCGTCTTTCGGGTGAGACGTAGTTGTAAGTGACTCTGCAGCTGATGTATAGCTCACACACCCTAGTCTCTGTAAGTTGCCTTGGATAAAGGCGTCTGCTAAATAAACAAATAATAATGTTAAATAAAATATCTAAATTATGTTTATATAGTTTTTATTTTTTTTTAATTATCTCTCAATCCTAAAATTCTAAGTGATGCAAAACTATAGTAGATGACAAAGAGCTTATACCCCATTGACAAACCATTGAGCCTCTCGGCTCTCCTCGAAAAACTGCAGCTGTGCTGTATCGGAGGAACATGTGCTGCTCGTTGCTTTGATCCTTTCATAATCGATTCCCACATCCATCAGCTAAACAGCTGCTGTAATGTCTGTGAAAGGAACAAGGAAAAGCTGCAGCTGGATCAAAGGGTCTGTTTATCGTTAAGTCTGGTCGATCTGTAAAAGTTTGTGTTATCGGTTCAAAAGGAGGCCGTGGTTTTGTTGCGCCAAGCAGATCTGAGCTCGACCAATGAGAACAGGAAGCTGCTTAATAATTTTGCAGCTTGACCAATGAGGCTTCTGGTGAAAAAATGAGGACAGCAAGCTGGTGCCTCAAGAGAACACTGCTGAGCTGCTTGAGAGAGAGAGAGAGGGAGAGAGGGAGATGAGATTCTGCTTTATTGCACCAAGAGGGGCTGCTAAACCTGGCAAAGACACATTGCAGAATTCCTGGGAATGGATTGTCATAGATTTTCTAGCTTACAACACTGCTGTGCTTTTCAGACATACCCAGCCTTTTTTGGACGCTAGCTTGTTTTACATTACTTAGGTAATCTTTGCTGTCTGAACTTCAGCCTATCTTGTTTAGCTATATATATATACAGTATATAGATATATATATATATTTTTTTTTTTTCACAAAGTGTCACTTTTGTTGTGCACAATGCCTGAAATCAACTATCTCCGCTCCGTCTCATGGAGTTACATCAAGGTAAGGATAAATATAAAAATAAGGTTTGGCAGGTCATGAATATCAAACTAGGTACTCGTTCACATAATAAGCATTCTTTAAATAACTAACGCTTTTGAATTCTGGCAAGTGCTAATTCTACACAATGCAATTGAAATGCATGCATTCCATTCAAGGCTGGGAGGCTGTGCGTGCCTGTGGTTACCTTAAACTGTGTACTTATGAGAATGCACTTAAAGTGTCTAAACAGGATTTCAAGCCAGGGAGGTGTTTGGGTCATAAGCTGAGATCTTTTGCAATGGGAGACCAGTCACTTAATGAAATCCGCACTGTGGGAATGGCGGCTGGCAATTTCTTCTGAAAGTTTATTTCAGCTTACCATGGTAAAAGCACACAGAAGGACGGTAAAGCCTGGTAAATGGGCACGGTTATCTCGGGAAAGTCTCTAAGGGAAGATTTGTGCATGAGAGTTTCAAAACAAGAGCACTGTCCTGCTCTTGTAGGATGTCCCTCAAAGTCCATCTCCTTGATGCTCATCTTGATAAATTCAAGGAGAACATGGGAGCGTACTCGGAGGAGCAAGGCGAGCGCTTCCACCTGGATATACTGGACTTTGAACGCCGCTACCAAGGACAGTATAACGAGAACCGGATGGGAGACTACATTTGGGGGCTGATTCGTGAAAGTGATTTACAGTATAATCGTAAATCTCGAAAAACTACTCACTTCTAAATCTTTTGTAGTCATTTTTGTATTACTTTAGTATAAATACATGTTAATTTGGATGCATATGTTGTTTTTTTCTGACTTTATGTAAACGAAAAGACACAAATTCGCCCGTTTTCTCATTGGAAATAGGTAAATTTCAAAATATCACTGTCCTGGTCACAAAAGCAAAGTTTGTGGGGAATAATAGCCATTTTCTATACTTTTGAGGCATAAGCAAATAGGAAATAACACTTACTACCCAGGAACAAAAATTGTGTTACATAGTGTAATAATAATAAAAGAAAAAGCAAAGTGAGAGCCTCGGGGCTGTTTTTGGTGGAGTTTCAATGTTGGGGGTTCCAGGACTGTGCTTGGGAAGCATGGCTAATAACATCTCTTTCTTTCTCTCTCTCATCCCTCAGTTCAAGAGAATGCTGAACAGGGAGCTCACTCACCTGTCAGAGATGAGCCGGTCGGGGAACCAGGTGTCAGAATACATCTCCAGCACCTTCCTGGGTGAGTCCCACAGCAGCAGTAGGCATACTCGTCTACCACAGGTGCAGTATAGTCAGGGGTTCATTTGTAAAGAACAAGGGGTCTAATCTTATAATCCTTATCTTATAAGACCGAATGCACTACGATATAATACAATACAGTTTGCTTTTCTATAGCTCTCTTCATGCAGAGCATCCCGGGACGCTTTACAGTTAAAAAAAAACTCAAAATAATAAAAAGCTACTGGCCAAACAATCCAGCTGAAAAATAAGCCGACGGTGGTTTATAAATTCTGATTTAAAAGATTCGACGAGGCCAGCATTCCTGATATGACTTGGGATGGAGTTCCAAAGGCAGGGAGCAGAACAACCAGTGTCCCTCCTGATTTTAAACGGCTGCTAGAGACTGACCTGGATTCACAGCAGCTCCTGTATTTGCTTCAGGTTCTCCTCTGCTTTCGGATCAGCGGGGTTTCTTGTCTTAGCGCTGGTGTCGGTAGCTGCATGCTGACCTTTGCCTCGTCGTGTTTTAAGATAATCGTCAGGTCTGAATAATGCCAGTGGCGGGCCGACTCATCTGAACTGTATTCTGCAAAATAGGTTCCAATATAATTTTACTGCAGTAGCAATAAAGTATGGCTCTGTGCTGCACCCTGGTGGACGCTATGAAAATATTTCCCTTTCCCACTCTCACAGTCCTGCGTCATAGTCATCTCAACCAGGGTGAAGGATGCATGCACACCACAGGATCATTTTAAACAAATTGACAATAAGTTTTATCCTTGCTGGAGCATCCTGTTGGGACACATGCAGTCCAAGTCTGCAAAAAAAAAAAACCTGGAAATTTTAAGTAGGTATCTGCGGATTAAGCATCTTATGTGTTTTAGTATTTGTATTACTAATGGCTTATAAAAAATTGTATGCATCGTAATCCCAGAGAGGTATGGTACAGCATATTATAAAAAATGACAGACTATGGGAAATGCATTGTATAGATATGGGAAATGCACAGGGGGGAGGACTGCAAAATTACCGTGCAAATTCACCAACTTTTTTACGGATGTATTTCTGCTAATTTAAACTCCAGATAGGGGGAAATAAAAAATAAAACCAGAAAAACCGATTGACGTCAAACTGCACAGCCACAGGCCCTTATGCAAACGTTTATGAAAATACTTCCCTCAATGCGCTGTTTGTTTTATGAGTGACTTGGCCAGGTTCCGTCCTTGTCTGTGACCAGTTAAACAACCTCTAGCAATTCAACTAAAGCACTTGCTGACCCCAACGTCCCACAGCAGTAACCCAGGACCACATTCCAGTGAGGTGCTATTAGCGTCGAGAGCTCTGAACTGACCATATCACCGGCAATAAGAACATAAGAACATAAGAAAGTTTACAAACGAGAGGAGGCCATTCAGCCCATCTTGCTCGTTTGGTTGTTAGTAGCTTATTGATCCCAGAATCTCATCAAGCAGCTTCTTGAAGGATCCCAGGGTGTCAGCTTCAACAACATTACTGGGGAGTTGGTTCCAGACCCTCACAAGTCTCTGTGTAAAAAAGTGCCTCCTATTTTCTGTTCTGAATGCCCCTTTATCTAATCTCCATTTGTGACCCCTGGTCCTTGTTTCTTTTTTCAGGTCAAAAAAGTCTCCTGGGTCGACATTGTCTATACCTTTTAGGATTTTGAATGCTTGAATCAGATCACCGCGTAGTCTTCTTTGTTCAAGACTGAACAGATTCATTTCTTTTAGCCTGTCTGCATACGACATGCCTTTTAAACCCGGGATAATTCTGGTTGCTCTTCTTTGCACTCTTTCTAGAGCAGCAATATCCTTTTTGTAACGAGGTGACCAGAACTGAACACAATATTCTAGGTGAGGTCTTACTAATGCATTGTAAAGTTTTAACATGACTTCCCTTGATTTAAATTCAACACTTCTCACAATATATCCGAGCATCTTGTTGGCCTTTTCTATAGCTTCCCCACATTGTCTAGATGAAGACATTTCTGAGTGAACATAAACTGTGACAATGCATTGCCAGTCTGTGTTGGTTCATCCCATTGTGATTGATGGATCTGTACCAGTATGGTACCATTCTCCTGATGGCTCATACCCATTGTAGCTGTGCTTCTGCAACCACTGCCACTGAAGAGCATTTGGTAAGAGACTGACTTTTTTGAAGCTCCTTTGAAACGTATTTGTTGGAGTGATACAGTTTCAAACCCAAACGCATTTTGGATAGTAATGCGGAACAGTCCCTATAATGACATTTTTAAACTCATAAAAACTGTTTTACAAACATCTAACTAAGTCTAGGCCCTATATACTGCACAGGGAAAGGTTTTCAGTCAGATGGGGGTCTGACTTAGATAGGAGAGGTCCAGGAGATCACTGGACGCTTGAACCCACATCCTCACCTCTGTGCCACACAGACACACGCTGGTGAGCAGCAATCGGCTTGCACCATACCTGGAGAAAATGAACCATCAACATCATTTGAATATTTAACAGTAACCAACAGATAAGTCGATAAGCAAACGAGAAACCCTCTACCTGTGGGAGTGTGAGAGAGAGAGAGAGAGAGGGAGTGGAGAAGGAGAGGGAGAAAGGGAGAGAAACCAAAAGCTGATTTTACTTTGCTCAGTTGTGCAGCCAGCATGAGGACCTTAATAACTATAAGAGGTAAGAGCAACACCATAGTGATGTTTTTAAATACCTAGTTCTTGCACTTTTTAAATATTACAAAGTTGGTGTGCTGGTTTGTATACCTGTGTGCATATCCCCAAGAATAAAGTTAGCTGCATTAGTTAAGAGATTTCTAAAATGTGCTTTGGACAGATTTACAAGTTTTTATTTCTTGTGTTCTTACTCCATTACAGAGTTTTTAGGATGCTGTTACTAAAAGTAAAAGCTAACATTGGGTGCAGCAGAACTATTTTACTGAAACACTTTGTTGTTGATTTCTAGTTTGGTCGTCATTGGGGTTTTTTCTTTTAGCAAAAAGCACGCCCTACAATTGCAGAAATGTGTTTGTATCTAATGAGGCACTCTCTTACTGTATGGCGATTCTTTATCTTCCAGCTTTGAAACTTTGAGCGAGGTTTGCATTGCTCCAAGTTTCTAACTTCTTTCTAGTTTTGAAACATCAGTAGCTTTTAATTCGCTTAGAAAAGAAAATGGAGCAAATTTAGCATTTCAGCAAATTTTGCATTTTAGCAAAAGCTCCATCTATCCCGTTGTGTCCCAGTGCTGTCCCGATACTTGTCGGAGGTTAGTGCGTGCGTGTTTCTAAATGTATCCATGTGCAAGTCCGTAGTGTGTGCAAATGAGAAACTCTTCTTAGAAGAACAGCAGCTGAAACCACATCATCTTGCAGAAACTGGCCATCTCAGTGTCTCTGTCGGTTTCTAAGAAAAATGAGGTGCCATAAATCTTAGAGGTGAAGTTTTAGGTTAGCGTATTAACGGACACAGAGAAATGAGCTAACAATAACGGGACACAAATAAAAAGGGGTTTGCAGTACATGGTAGTCTCGCTTTTGGGGCTGTGTTATTTTATATGATGCAGTGCAAGTTCTCTGAGCCATCCTGTTTTAGGCTGAACAGATCAGGTGGAATCTTTCCGTGAAGCTCACTGTAGAAAAGTTCACGGTTGCAATTAAATACCGGGTGCATTTTTTTTTTTTTTTTTTTGTCTGCAAGCAAAGTGTTTTAAAATTAAAACACAGTCTGAGACACAGGCACATAAAGTAAAGCATTCTGACAATATGGACAAAGACACTTTGTGGGAATAGTAGAAATTAGATAAATGTATGATCTGTTATATGTGTTACTAGAAGTTCAGTATACAGCTATGGCCAAAAGCTTTGCATCACTGTAGAATTTAATATTGAGACATAATTTATATATATATATATATATGAACATAATTTAAATATTTTATTTAACATCATGTAAGCAAAGAAACTACAAAATGATATCTTAAGAGTCTACCGGAAGCCATAATAGTAGTACAGTATTTCACATTATTGTCAGTTTTTCTGTTCAGTATATAGGGAAAGCTACAAAGTGGTATATAATTCAATATGTTAGCGTAACATTGTTCAGCAGGTTTCATTCGACTTTATGCAACAAAAGGGGATCATTCTATACGGTGATGCAAAACTTTTGGCAATATTGTATCAATTTGTATCAATATTGTAGTGGCGTTTTGGGTGTGGTCCAGTGGTTAAAGTCCAGGGCTTGTCACCAGAAGGTCACCGGTTCAAATGCCACTGACTGACTCACTGTGTGTGACCCTGAGGAAGTCACTTCACCTCCTTGTTCTCTGTCCTGCGGATGAGATGTTAAATCAATGTCCTATTGTAAGTGACTCTGTAAAGCGCTGTGTGATGGTGGTCCACTATGAAAGGCGCTATATAAAAATAAAGATATTATTATTATTATTATTATTATTATTATTATTATTATTATTATTATTATTATTACCTTCAGATTGAGGACTGTCTTTCTCTCTCTCTCTCTCTCTGCCCTCGCTCTCTCTCTCTGCCCTCTCTCTCTCGCTCTCTCTCTCTCTCGCTCCCTCCCTCTCTCTCTCTTCTCTGCCCCCTCTCTCTCTGTCTCCTCTCTCTCTGTCTCTCTCTCTGCCCTCTCTCTCGCTCTCTCTCGCTCTCTCTGCCCTCTCTCTCGCTCTCTCTGCCCTCTCTCTCGCTCTCTCTCTCTGCCCTCTCTCTCGCCCTCTCTCTCTCTGCCCTCTCTCTCGCTCTCTCGCTCTCTCTCTCTGCCCTCTCTCTCGCTCTCTCTCTCTCTCGCTCTCTCTGCCCTCTCTCTCGCTCTCTCTCTCTCTGTCGCTCTCTCTCGCTCTCTCTGCCCTCTCTCTCGCTCTCTCTCTCTCTCTGTCGCTCTCTCTCGCTCTCTCTGCCCTCTCTCTCTCTCTCTCTGCCCTCTCTCTCTCGCTCTCTCTTGCTCTCTCTCTCTCTCTCTCTCTCCCTCTCTGTGTTTCCAGACAAGCAGAATGATGACGTGGAGATCCCGTCGCCCGTGCAGAAGGAACGTGAGAAGAAGAAGAAGAAACAGCAGCCCATGTGTCAGATCAGTGGTGTCAAGAAACTCACACACAGCTCCAGCCTGACCAACTCCAGCATCCCTCGCTTCGGGGTCAAGACTGACCAGGAGGACAGCCTGACCAAGGTGAGAGCGTCCGCCCCCAGGGGCTCCAGCACCGTGCTCCCTCTGTGCAGCTCCGGCACAAACGTTTAGCATCACCCTATAGCATTAACTCATTTTGCTTCATAGAATCGAATGAAACCTGCTGAATAATGTCACGTTAACATGATACATTGAAAAATGCGACATTTCGAAATCTAACATGAAATACTGCTGTACTGTATGTCGGTTTTACAATCCTAAATGTTTGGCCGTAGCGGTACGCTATACAGTATCACTGTGTATATGAGAGCTGGACCCCATTGTGAAACCCACCTTACAACAAGGAGGTAGATAAAACACTATTATTTTGTATTTTAAACTGTTAAATGTAGTTATTTATTTTAATGTGAGGTGGAGGTCGCTCCTTTATAAACGTTTATCACAGTGTTTTTGCACTTTTTCCCATGGTTATACTATGCGTTTAACAACGTGTACCCTGGTTTGTCATGTTTATTAATAGGCTTTGTCTTACAGTACCTCCCTATTCTTTACAATGCTTCCCTATGCGTTACCAGGCTTTCACTGTGCTTTATTGCACTTTGCTGTGCTTTTAATATGGGAAGCTTTTATAAGGACCACCTAGGTTCTTTTCAGAGCTTAATGCATTACATTAAAAGTTGTAACAGAGGGTTAAAAAACACCACAACTACAGTATATTAGGGCAGCAGTGTGGAGTAGTGGTTAGGGCTCTGGACTCTTGACCGGAGAGTTGTGGGTTCAATCCCTGGTGGGTGACACTGCTGTTGTACCCTTGAGCAAAGTACTTTACCTAGATTGCTCCAGTAAAAACCCAACTGTATAAATGGGTAATTGTATTTAAAAATAATGTGATATCTGTATAATGTGATATCTTGTAACAATTGTAAGTCGCCCTGGATAAGGGCGTCTGCTAAGAAATAAATAATAATAATAATATTACCAGTTGAGGTGAGGGGTGTTACTTGTGACCTATGTTTCAATGCGCCCTGTTTAGTCTCTGTCCTCATCTTATCCAAGGCTATTGCAATAATGCAGGGAGCCAAATGTCCCGTAATTGTTTCTAATTTTTGTTTTTTCCAGGAACTGGACGACTTAAACAAGTGGGGCCTTAACATCTTCCGAGTGGCCGAGTTCTCCAATAACAGACCGCTAAGCTGTATAATGTTCGCCATTTTCCAGGTACCCGACTAGACAGTCCGGGGAAGGAGGCTTCTAAACTTTATTATTTATTGATCAGGGTCAGTTATTTCTTCAGGATTAGTTCACTGAGATTCAAGCACCTCTCTCATACAATCCTGCAGCATTGCTTTCCTGTGCTTTATTACACTTTGCTGTGCTTTTACTAAGGGAAACTCTTGTTAATTACAAGAGACAAAAACAAAAGAACTACAGTTTGAAAACGCACCTTCGAATTAACAGTACTTCCTGCGATCCAAAAAAAAAAAGCTTAAAACTAAATTAAAATGATAAGACAAACCACACAAGGATGCAACTGGAAGTAACAAAGAGAGAATCTCCTTAATACCAGCCCCGTTAACCCTAGTGTGTGTGCTTCGCTAACTGAGCATCCCTATTGGGATGAGTTTGAGGTTATGTCCATTTTAATGAGACTGGGATAGACAGGAATAGCTGCTGCAGTTTGCATTGACAGGATTCTTACGGACAGCAGTGTGGCCAGCGAACCTCCTTGTTTTTCTCAAACTGTGTTTGTTGTGCAGTACTGGAAGTCAATGGGCAGGAATGAGCAAATGACTTTACCACGTAGACTGAACTCATTACCTGTGCATGCAAAAGATATGCAAACATGCAGACGCTAGATAGATGCTGCAGCGTCCTTCCGCAGAGCTGGGGATAGACAGGGAGAGATCGGGCTCATCGGTATGTGGCTGCTTTTTAATTCATGTCGATCCTCTGAAATTTTTTTTTTTCAGGAGAGAGATTTAATGAAGACCTTTAGGATCCCAGAGGACACGTTTATCACGTACATCATGACCCTGGAAGATCACTACCACGCCGACGTGGCCTATCACAACAGCCTCCACGCTGCCGACGTCACCCAGTCCACACACGTCCTCCTGTCCACGCCCGCACTCGATGTGAGTACAGATTTGGTGAGCATAAGACAACATACCGATTTGAAATGTGTGTGGTGTACAATGCCGTTGAATTTGGTATAATAAAACCTATATGAGAGGGACTCCGAAGGGAGAGTCGCATTGGCTCTGGTTCTCCCGCGGGGTAGGGAGGCAAAACCAGCCGGGACTGTTTCTCCTCATCGTGCTACAGCGGGCCTTACCCAGTGAGCTCAGAGCGGACACCTGCAGTGTTTGTCCTCTAGAGGGCGGTAGCTCGCTGACATCCGCTCTCGAGTTCCTGGGTGTGGAAGAGGAAGCTGGCTCGGTCGTGGGATTGGAGGACGCTCGCTGAGCCTTCAGTTCTCCTCAGCAGCTGTGCGGGGGATTGCTGAGGTGAGGAGGAAAAAAATTGGACATTCTAAATTGGGGAGAAAATCGGGGGGGGGGGGTAAAACAATTGGGCACACTAAATTAAAAAAATATCTATCTATCTATCTATCTATTTAGTATATATATATATATATATGTGTATATATATATAATATATTTTGACTGCTATTGCTAGAAGTTTTGCATCACCTAGAATTTTAAGATTGAGACATAATTTTAAAAAAAAAGGAAAAAACTATGTGAACATAATTTAGATATTTTATTTAACATCATGTAATCCAAGAAACAACACAATGATATCGCAAAAGTCTACCGGAAGCCATAATAATAGTACAGTATTTCATGTTAGATTTTCGAAACATCACATTTTTCATTTTTTGTCCGTGTATGGAAAACTACAAAGCGGTGTGTAATTCAACATGTTAAGGTAACATTATTCAGCGGGTTTCATTCGACTTTATGAAGCAAGATTAGTTCAGTCTATAGGGTGATGCAAAACCTTTGGCCGCTGCGGTAAATAGACCGTTGTACTTCTCTCTGTCCTGGTGGCCCCTGCATTGCTTCAGCCCCTCCCTCCCCCCCAGTGGACTTAGCGTTGGTCTCCTTGTTCTTCTCCCTGCAGACCGTCTTCACGGATCTGGAGGTTCTGGCAGCCTTATTCGCTGCTGCAATCCACGATGTGGATCACCCAGGGGTCTCCAACCAGTTCCTGATCAACACCAGTGAGTCCAGACCACTAAGTCACTTCCTTGAAACAGCTGCTCTTTTACTAGGCACAGCTCTTTTCCTTTAATGAGCAGAAACTTTTTCGAGCTTGGATCTTTAGAGGTTGTGGTTTTCCGGTAGCTTTGAGAGGAGACACAGCAGTTGGGAGGCTGCTGGGAGATGCCAGCCCGATTTTTTGTCACAGCCCTTGCTGCCCGCTGTCCCGGGAGGCTCGGTACTGTTGCCTTGGTGGTGGCGCTGTCATTGAAGTTGCCGTTTCCTCTCTGCAGACTCGGAGCTGGCTCTGATGTACAACGACGAGTCGGTGCTGGAGAACCACCACCTGGCCGTGGGCTTCAAGCTGCTGCAGGAGGAGAACTGTGACATCTTCCAGAACCTGAGCAAGCGGCAGCGACAGAGCCTCCGCAAGATGGTCATCGACATGGTGAGAGCTGCGTCGAGCTGAGGCCACCGCCAGCGACAGTGCTGTCATTATCATTGTATTGTTTATAGATTTGGCAGACGCCTTTATCCAAGGCGACTTGCAGGTGTTACAGGGCAGTACAGGGTTACAGTGCAAGCTTCATATTTTAAATACAGTGTCGTTTACAGCAAGTGCAATTAATTATTATTATTATTGTTATTTATTATTATTTATTTCTTAGCAGACGCCCTTATCCAGGGCGGCTTACAATTGTTACAAAATATCACAGTACAAAGTATCACATTACAAGGAGGCTGTGTGGTCCAGTGGTTAAAGAAACTGGCTTGTAACCAGGAGGTCCCCGGTTCAAATCCCACCTCAGCCACTGACTCACTGTGTGACCCTGAGCAAGTCACTGAACCTCCTTGTGCTCCGTCTTTCGGGTGAGACGTAGTTGTAAGTGACTCTGCAGCTGATGCATTGTTCACACACCCTAGTCTCTGTAAGTCGCCTTGGATAAAGGCGTCTGCTAAATAAACAAATAATAATAATCACATGACAGAATATCACAATACAGATAAGAGCAGTAAAGTACAATAAAATCAGTAGCAGAGATCTGAGTGGATGAGACTGATTTCAATAAGAGCAAATAATACCACTGAAGTACAATAAGATTACAACAAGTTATATCTACAATGGCATATTAGCAGTGCAATAGTGCAAGGATAGCACATCAGCTGAGGATCCAGTAACGTGGTGCTGAGGTCAGGCAAGTCCAGAGCAGAGCAAGAGGGGTGAATCAAGAGATCTACAAATGCAGTCTAGACAGAGTCTTGAGGAGGGGACAGAAGGCGGTGAGAGATGGAGCAGTCCTGAGTTTCTCCGGTAGCTGGTTCCACCGCAGAGGGGCTAGGGAAGAGAAGGAGCGGGCATGGGAGGATGGAGAGTGGAGAAGGCATGACCAGTCGGCCAGTAGAGGAGGAGTGGAAAGGGCGAGAGGCGCTTCCAATACCAGATCAAATCGTCAATCGAATAGCTAGTATCATTTGTCATAAAAAATAATAGGTCCAATGATCGGCAAGGAAAGGATTTCTATCTCACCTCAATCCTTTACGTCCGCGCTGTGCATCAGAGTTCACCTCCTCCTCCCCAGCCTCCACCTGCTTTTTTTGGTTTCTTCTAACGGGGGAGGGCAGCTATCCTGCCCCCCAGCCCATGGCTCCCTACGGTCAGCCTCTCCACTATCTGCAAGCTAATTTATGGGCAGGGGTACCTCGAAAGGCAAGGCCACAGAATGCAGTGTAAAAATATGTATAATGCAGTAGTGTTGTCTAGTCTGTGTTTTCATAAATAATCTATCGCATGAGTTTAATACCAAGTTTCGATATAAGCAAAAATGTAAGTGTATCACAGCGAGCGAAGTGATCGCTAAGAAATCTCTGACTGATCACAGACTCCCATGTGCTTGTCCCTCCGCTGTCAGGTCCTGGCGACAGACATGTCCAAGCATATGACCCTGCTGGCTGACCTCAAGACAATGGTGGAGACCAAGAAGGTGACGAGCTCTGGAGGGCTGCTGCTGGACCACTACACTGACCGGATGCAGGTGAGGGGTCTGCAGACGGTTTTCGTGCGTGTACACTCAGCCCGCGGCCCCTAATTCTTCAACACACCTTTGCATTGTAGCGGTCTGCTGTAAAAGGAAAAGGAAGAGTTTGAACCAGATGTCTCTGCTTTGCACGCAAGCGTTACAGCAGAAACTGAAACGACTGTAATTGCTACTTTGGCGACAGGTGTGTGACGGCATGACGTTAGGAGTTTCGTGGGCGGTTTGCTTTACTCTGATCTGCTGTCTTCTGCGTGTTTGTTGAACTGAAACATAAAGCAGCGTCCCGAATAAGAACTTTTCTGAAGGGCTAAATACCTACCACATCCTGCTATCTTATTCATGAATAGAAAACTCATTCACGGCAACTGACAGCAGTGCCACGGCATGTGTCATTCGTGGAAAAATAATCATTTGGCGCTTGACGACGGCTCATCTTAGTAGTTGTCTTTGAAACTAGGGTTGGCATCCTGGCATTAGTTCTAAATCAGCATTAACTGGGAGCTGAGAGAGGAGATGGAAAGAGTGTTTTGTCATCTTGAAATCGCAACAGGACCTTGCCCTGTAGGTGATGCGGTTGTCAAGGAGAGCTGTTGCTAGGGAGACTGGGTTGCTAGGGAGAGACGGGTTGCTAAGAGGAGTGCCTGCTTAGGTGAACGGTCGTCAAGGAGACACGGTACGTTGCTACGGAGACCAGTTGAAAGGTGCGCCATCCTGGCTGTGACGGGGGCGTGATGATCAGAGACAGTATTGAGTTTTAGTCCAATTGGAAACACAGTTTGAACCCATGCTGGTATTGCAAACAGTCACCTTGCCTTCGCTACTTCATCCTTTAGTGATTCCAGCACAGGAATAAAATCACATGAATATAGAGGATTCTCCATGAACATTTGTGGGGTACTGCAGTTATTCAAGGCTAGGACTCTCAACACTTTACATAATTGCAAATATGTTAGCAGAGTTCACCGAGTTCAGCTTCACGCACACACAGTTAGGTAAGATATATAAGACAGGCACTTCAGAGTGCGAGCGAGAAAAGCCACCTGAATCCTCTCCATGACGACAGACCATCTCTGTACCTGAGCATTCTCCCAGAACATTAGGTAACATCTGATTTCTGTTGATAACTAGGTGCCACATTTGTTGTGTCTAATGATAAATGTTTAAGCCACACGCGTGTAACTTTTTTGAATATTTACAGACATCAAGTTAGTTTCCTAATGAAGTTGGTGAACGATCCCGGTGTGTGGGAACAAGGAGCTGCGGTTTCCTGATTTCGGGACCCCTTGGATTGTTAATTCCGTGCATCACAGATTGCTTTCTTCTCTCCCGGCATCAGGTGCTGAGGAACATGGTGCACTGTGCCGATCTCAGCAACCCCACCAAGCCCCTGGAGCTGTACCGGCAGTGGACAGACCGCATCATGGAAGAGTTCTTCAGACAGGGGGATAAGGAGCGCGAGCGGGGCATGGAGATCAGCCCCATGTGCGACAAGCACACCGCCTCCGTGGAGAAATCGCAGGTACGCAGCAGCAAACACAGGGAGACCTCCTGCGGCTATTGATGCAATACAATTCAACAGGATTTTGCAAGGGTTTGCAAGAGGTGCAGAAAGCAATCAGCTTCCTTATGCATGCGAAATTGTGGAGACTCCAGACAACAGTATTCAAATACAGCTGTGGCTTTGCATCACCTAGAATTTTAGGATTGAGACTATGTGAACTATATGAGTTTAATTTAAACTATAGGAACATCATTTAGATCTTTTATTTAACATCCTGTAATCAAAGAAAGTACAAAATGATATCGCTAAAAGTGTACCGGAAGCCGTAACAGTAGTAGAGTAGTATTTCATGTTAGATGTTGTCACATTTTGTCAGTGTTTCTGTTAAGTATATGGGAAAACAAGTGTGTAATTCAGTATGTTAACTGAACATTATTCAGAAGGTTTCATTCGACTTTATGAAACAAAATGAGTTCATTCAATAGGGTGGCCAGAGCTGCAGTTGCCGGCTGTGGCTCCTCCCAGTTGCTGCTTTGTGACCTCTTCTCTGTCTCCCTGGCAGGTGGGGTTTATCGACTACATAGTGCACCCCCTCTGGGAGACGTGGGGGGACCTGGTGCACCCTGACGCGCAGGACATCCTAGACACTCTGGAGGACAACCGGGACTGGTACCAGAACATGATCCCCCAGAGCCCCTCTCCACCGCCAGACGACCCGGACAGAGAGCACGACGCCTGTCTGGACAAATTCCAGTTCGAGCTGACCCTGGAGGAGGACGGGGATGGAGAGGGGCAGAACCACCGGGACCCGGGGGGAGACCTGCCCTGCTCGCCCCAGAGAGGGGAGGGGCAGCTGGGGGAGCAGGAGGAGAGCCAGGGCCCGGCGGTGGTGGTGGTGGTGGTGGGAGAAAACGGACATTCGGAAGGGAGTCCTGAAGAGGAAGAGGAAGAGGATGAGGAGAAAAAAAACGACACATCCTCCCCCGCTGAAACATGAGCCCGGCCTTTTTTTTTTTTTTTTTTTTTTAAATGGGTGTTCGGGAGTAAGGGAGACTGTTGGGATTATAAAAAAGGGGGGGGGGGTGTTTGCCCCCCCCCCGCCCCTCCCCCCTCCCTAGCCCTGGGACGACTATTAAAACAAAGAACAAAAAGAAACATTTATAATTTATTTTTTAAAAAGGGAACAAAATAGCAATTCTAAAAAAATTTACAATGACAGCATTATTACACAGCAACTGTAGATTTCGAATGTGTGTCGGCGCCGCCCTGCTGGTAGAATTGAGTAACTGAAGACAAGAAGAAAATAGAAAATAAACCTTTTTTTTGGGGGGGCCATTTGGAACGTAACACTCTGTACATTCATATATATATATATATATATCGGGGAACGGGATTGGACTGCAACTACGTAGAGCTTGGAAAAGAAGAGGTGTTTTTTCTAGGGGATAAAGCCATTTCTAACATATTTCCTTTAAATTAAAAAAAGCAAACATTCTAAAAAGTACAAAAGCCTCTTCCATTTCCGTCGGGAGGAAAAGGACGTCCCATCAAGGGACTGTGTGGACCGCTGGGGTCGATAAAGACAAGACACTGGTTTCTGGACGTTTGTGTCTCAAACAGAGCAACCTCTCCCAACCCCCATCTCCCTTTATTCTGAGTGTTACGATACTAAATGGCCGCGTGCCTTTTTTTTACCCACAAGCCCCTGCGCTTGTGGTGACGGCCAAGCAGTGAATTCTTGGTGAATTTGTTGTTTTTTCGAACGCTGTCTGTTTTATTTATTGGTTACGCTGTTCTCTCAAAGAGCCAATTGCCACATTTTACAGACTCAAAACAGCAATGAATAAAAAATGCAGAAGTTAGGCCTTCTTCTTCGTAACACTAATAGGTTCAACAGTAAGTCTTCCTCTGTTCCTTCCTTTTTGTATATATATATATATATGATTTTATTTTTTTGCACAAAATGGCAATAGTTTAAGAGGAGGAAAATGGGTCAAGGTGTTTGAGAGAAATGCAATCATGTGTTTGATTTGAGTTTTGTCTGTATTCAAAACAGTGTATCACTTTTCATTTACATCCAATTGCCATTCCATGCCCGGTGCCCTATAAATTTGTAAATTATTTATATATATATATATATATATCTATATATATATATAGATATATATGTATTTGTATATGTAAACACATTTTTAATTAATTCTGAGCTACATTTCAAGACAAATGTGCTACACTTACAGTATTACTTCAAAAAGTTGCATGGTCATTTCAAAACTAAAATCCTATTCAGATTATTTTTTTCGGTCAGGCCTCTCTTTATAACGCAGGTATAGGTATTCAAAACCATGGAAGTGATGATGATGATGATGATGAAGACGAAGGTACGCAGTGGTCTAGCAAGCGCAGTGTAAGCTGAAATAAATCCGGGCTAGTCCACATGACTGTTGAAGGTTCCTTCAGTTAAAATCTGGATGGATACTCCTGGATCCACCTGATTTCCAATTATCACGACAAGGGGGAATTATAGCTTGCGAAGGCCAGTATTCTGTGTGCCGTTTTGATAATTGCCTTGTAGCATCTTGAGATTTTTTTTGGTATCATTATTATTATTAATGTCATTTTTAAAGGGCACCTTTTAAACCTGGATGACAGTTTTTAACTTCATCTGAACTCCATTGCCTAAGCCAAACTCTTGCTGCCTATAGAGCACCTGCAGACTGGTGGTAGATGAGGGGTTTCAGTGTGCTAGAGCTGTGTCAAGGTGTTTAAACCAGGTGCCGTAGCTGAACTGCTAAACACTCTTCCACTGAAATCCAGCCGCAGCTCGGAGATCTGTCTTGGATGTTTTCACAATCTGCATGTGTAGTTCCCCTGTCGTTACGAAGGAGCCCTCATGGAAGCAAAGATCCATACAAGAAACTGCTTCTAGACTCGAATTGTTACTCCGCTGCAGTCCTTCGTGTGCAAGCCTATTAGAACACCTCCGGATTTGTCATTTACTGCATGCCCTTTATATACCTGCCTGCATGAAAACCTCTGGGCGTGAGAGTTTCAATTTTCAAGTGAGTGATCGGTGATATGTGAAAGTGTCAGACCACTTTAATTAGGCATCTAAAACAACTTCTATAAAAAATGTCTCATGCATTTTAACATTTGTAGCAATGTGTTCCTGTTTATCTTACTATGGATAAAGGAGTCTGCCTAATAATAATAATAATAATAATAATAATAATAATAATAATAATAATAATAATAATAATAATAATTAATTGCCTGTTTGGCCTATTAAAGTCAACAGTTAAATTAGACAATCACTCATTTTGTCTGTTTGGGCAATTTGCCAAGAATTTGCCAAGATTTTCCAGTGGTTTGATTTCATAGGCACAACAAATCAAATCTTCAGAAGCAATGGGGTGTTCTAATACATGTGCACACAGCTGGCTGTATATTGATGTCTTATCTGCTGTTATTTCAATGCACTATCCAACATATATATATATATCCGCAGTTCCTGCTTGTCCTCTGAAAATAGTAAGCCATTCAGGGCACCTGTTTTTTTCACAGTGTGAATGTGAACTAAGGCTTGGTGAAGCTTTTAAGTCAGCTTTGGGTATAAAAGGACAAAAACCTTTGAAACACCTGCCATAACACTGTCAGCGTGGCCAACCAGGACGACACGGAGACTGCAAGCGTTTAAGTGAAATCTGCACTCCACTTTTGAGACACATCCTCGTGAAACATCTGGGATACAGAAGCACCTGCCAACCAAGCACCTGCTAGCCAGGCAAGCATCGGTTGCCTCGGCCCTCTTGAGTGAACTTGACGTGCTTGCTTTACATATGGCAAATTCGCCAGATGTGCCAGGGACAGCCCAGTCACAGAAAAAAAGTGTGTGTTACATATGGCAGGTGTTTCCAATATTTTGTCCAACCGTCGCAATACAGTATTTTACAGCACTGGGTCTTTTTAACTTTGACGTCAGCCTTAACGTAAATGCCAGTCATTGCCAGACGAGGAGACCAGATTGGTTTCTTTGTAGGACGGATTCAATCAGAAATGACTGTGCTGCATTGTGTTCTGTGTCATTTCCCTGTTTTTTGATATTTTTTATTTATACCGTTATTCAATCAAACTTCTAGTCATAGGAAAACCACCTTGCTTTAGAAAAATAATCTAAATCATAAGTTTAATTCTTCATTTAAACCGTACATTTCCATCGCTTCATTGAAGATTGATTGAATAGCGTGATGGAGCAGGGAAATGACATTATTATTCTCAGTACGTAATCCTTATCCAAACGCTCTCATATGAGTTCATGAAACAATTCTGATTGCTGCTCACTGTTAACCAGCTACAGTGCAACGTCTCCCATCCGGTCTCACAGTTTCATTAAAGCAGTACTAGACTACCGAGGCTGATGCTGCAGCAAATCTAAGCTTCACAGCCTAGACAGAGCTGGGCGAGGATTTATTTCAATTTATTTCAATGCCTTATAGTTTTTCACTGCTTGTGGAGCGCATGTTTGAAGCAGGGATTGTATGCACATCTCAAAATGAAAATTTAAACCAAGAACAAACAAGCCAAACTCACGCACACATCTTGCTAAATATCAGCAAGGCTTGAGATTCTTGTATGTAAAGGTGCAGAAAAACTCAATCAGAAACAACAGTGTTAGCGCACACTTGAGTGTGCTCTCTCAATGTGACGAACGCGGCACACTTGAGTGAGCACTAACACTCAAGTGTTGTTTTTAAAGCTTGGCAATGGCAGGACAGGTTGAGTCGTGCATACCGTGTTTCTGAGTGTGGCATTCTTTCGCTGTTTGTGGATAGGTGAAAAAAACAAAGAAAAAAAAAATTTTACACAATACTGTAGCAGATATTTCTTCTTCGTTTTTCGCCATTTTCTCTGAAGAAAAAAAGAACGCAAAGCCTCAAAGAGTTGAATGGTTCGCGTACAGTTTTTATTTTTGTACGATTCTGTTTGTTGGGTTGGAATTTTGTTAGATTATTATTTTTATTATTATTATAAGTAGTAGTATTGCTATTGATTTTTGTACATACTGTAATGTTTGACTGTAAATTATTGATTCTATAAAAGACAAGTGCATCAGCATTTTTTTTCGGTTTTTTTTCTGTGGTGGTGAGATTGAAAACGCTCCTGGTGAGATTTAAATGGCTGCTCTCTCTCTCTCTCTCTCTCTCTCTCTCTCTCTCTCTCTCTCTTTCTCTCTGTATATTTACATTGTATAAAGAAATTAGACAAATCAGACACTGTAGACTTATTCTTGTTAATAACGAATTATGAAATGTGTGTCAACATTGCACTTTTTTTTGCATTTGTTTTCTTTGTAAGCTTTCTGATCCTTGGAGGAACTAATAACTGTGACATTTGAGGTGCACCTATTGTGGGAAAATTGAGGGGTTAGGTTAAATGACATACAATATAAAAAGGGGAAGCAATTAAATACTGGCCTCAAGCAAATTACACTAGAGCAGCTCCTATCGCTGTCATGATTTTCTGTTTGGAGTTTGTGATCAGGTTGTAGCTGTTTGGAAGTGGAAGTCAAGCAGATAAACTTTTCAGCTAATGCCTTCAACTGTATGACATAATCAGCCAAAGGTTCTATCTTAACTTTCCTTTGTGGTATCACCTCAGAAGGCATTCAACCCTCCATTACAAGTCAGGTGAAAGCTTGGGAGTCATTTAAAGATGTGTCAAAGAGACCCCTCTGCTCCTAAAGGGTCAATGCCCCATGAAAAAATTAAAAAAAGCAGTGCAGTATTTGGGGGTGAAAAGGTCATTTCTCTTTTTTCTTCCTGAGCGATAGCAGGAGCTTTATATTTTGAACCTGCTGCTTCTGTAGTGGCTATCGGGTCACACAGCTTTCAAGGACTCTTCCGATAATGTCATCGTGCCTCTCTGCACACCATTGCAGGACAGTGCATTGCAATGCAGAATGCCAGCGATCACTTGCACAGTTACAGTGTTCATTATCAGACTCTGTTTTTATTATTATTATTATTATTTATTTCTTAGCAGACGCCCTTATCCAGGGCGACTTACAATTGTTACAAGATATCACATTATTTTTACATACAATTACCCATTTATACAGTTGGGTTTTTACTGGAGCAATCTAGGTAAAGTACCTTGCTCAAGGGTACAGCAGCAGTGTCCCCCACTGGGGATTGAACCCATGACCCTCCGGTCAAGAGTCCAGAGCACTAACCACTACTCCACACTGCTGCCTCTGTATCCGGTCAAGAGTCCAGTGCACTAACCACTACTCCACACTGCTGCCTCTGTATCCGGTCAAGAGTCCAGTGCACTAACCACTACTCCACACTGCTGCCTCTGTATCTCCATTCCCCCGCAGTAGCATCTATTTGGATGGATTCCACACCATTGCAAGTAAAATCCATTCTAGTTTTGTCCCCTTTTTTTTTTAAAGCGATGGCATTTGCGAACATGCCGGTTTGTCCATGTAGTCTGGACACACTTTGTATTGGAGGAGCTGAACAGAGTAATACTTATTTAGAGGTGATTTGCCTTCTTATAATCAGGGGTACAGTCTCTTCAAACACCGTGCATGCAAAGAAACCCAAACCACATCTGATAGACAGTTAGAACAACCAAACACGTTTTATTAAAAGCATTTAATACAAAAAAAAACGACCCAAAATACCTTGGAACCTGGACCAAAGTTGGGTGTTCCAGTCCTGGTCTTTGTTCCAACCCTATTCTGTGTGCGTTTAATTGAACCTCCATCCAGACCCTGAAGCAGTTAATTTGCTCATGTTACCTGTTAAACCTGGAGTGGAATAGCCCTCCAGGACCGGGATTGGAAATAGAGCATGGTGTCGTCCCCCGTCCCCCCCCATGATTTATAGCAGGGGTGTCCAATCCTGGTCCTGGAGAGCCAGTGTCCTGGTTTTTGTTCCAACTGTACCCCCCCCCCCCCCCCCCCCCGTATTGCTGTATACTAACTAGATCACTCCTGATCTGACTTCCAGACCTCACTGTGTATAGCCATCCCTACAGAAGGCCTGCTGTAGGGATCAGCTTGATCGGTGTAATAAACAACGAGCTGGAAGCTTTCAGAGTCAGAGAACTTGGATCCAAGCTGGATCCAAAGGTACCTGATGAGCGATGCATTTGCTATATTAAAATGGCACTGAGCGAATGTTCTCGAAGCAGCTGCAAAGACAAGCAAATCACAACCATGCATTATTAGTCACGCACTTTATTAAACCAGATGATCGCAGCTGTTTATTCATATTATTTATATGTTCCCACCCCCCTCCCCACCCCATATATTTTGGTTATCCAAAAACTTGGAAACTGCTTTGTCACAGAGTATCAATTGGTTTGACCCTGATCAGCACTAATCTTGAGCTGGCTGGACTGAGATTAGAGCTGGCCAGGGTAGCTAGTCACTGTTCCTTCACAGTTTTGGAAAGGGGAAAGGCTAGAACCATGAACCCTGTTCCTAAATCCTTACAAGCAGACACAGCTATTTAGCAGCTGGGTTAACCATCCCAAGGTTTTGTCACTGCAAAGGCGAACGCTGTGTTGATCTGAGGCGACCTTGCTGTTGTGTACCGCGATGTAATGTAGAGCACAGGTGGATTTCTACACGACTTTATCACTTGGTTTTTCTGGAAATGTTGGGTCTTATCTAAAATGTTCCGAACCTAACAGTGCCGTATAATACAGCAACACTGGCCTAAACGCTACCTTTTTTAAAATGAGAACATAAAAGTCTTTCTCAAGGTCTAAATTGCATGCTAACGGGCTGCGATTTAAATTCGCTGGGGCGAGAAATGTGCATCACGCACAGAGAAGTGTTAGTGGCTGCAGCAACACTTTGCAGAGGTGCAACAAAATTCAACTCAAACATGCCGAGGAACAGCCCAGCTTTTTTGAACACACTCTTTGACAGGCTGGCTTTCCCATTTGAAAAAACAAAATCAAGACCTTGAAGCTGATCAGATCGCAGTTTTGCAGCTCAAGCATCGTTTGAGCATCGGTCAGGATAACCCGTGCCCTTTTATTATTTATATTGTTAGAACAATGGTGTGTTTTGTGTTTGCTACCACATACCTTGTTCAAAATAAGAAAAAGTAACCATAAATAATGATTGTAATATTTGTACATTATATTGCTGTATTGTGTACAATGTTTTAAAAAAAAACTGTGTCAAAACAAACTTCAAAGTCTAAGTTATTTTTATTATCATTATATAATTATTTTTGTTATTATTATTATTGTTATTATTATTAATATTATTATTATTATTATAATAATTACCGGGTATTATTAATTTGTCTTTCAAAGAGATTTATTAAAATGCTGGGGTTTCCATTTCTGTGAAATAAAGGCATTTTTGCAGTTAATGATATATTAAACTCTCTATCTCTCTCTCTCTATATATATATATATTAATTTGATTTCACAATGTATGGTACTGTGAAGTGTGTTAAAAATCAGGGTTATTATTATTATTATTTTTATAAACAGCAAAATAAAAAAAAGCATGAATACAGTTTATGCAACAGCGTTGTGCACCAGCCTCTTGATTTAAAAAAGGGTATGAATAGAACTCTGAAAGGGGAACCAGAGCCTCTGGTGTGAAAGGGGGATTCCCAGAAGTGATGTCATGCATATATAATTAGGGGGTCCCCATCTTATTATCAACTGTGATCAGCTTATGTATTAATGTTCCAATGGAGGGGGTTCTGTACAGGGTTGGGGTCGAGTTCTGTTTTCCAATTCCAATTCCAAAATCATTTTTAAAATCAATTCCCTGTTCCAATTACTGTTTCTCGTAAATCAATTCCAACACACACCATGGGTCAAAATCGCAGTGAGCAGTATTCTGTTAAAACGAGTTTACAGTTTACAAACGAGAGGAGGCCATTCGGTCCATGTTGCTCGTTTGGTTGTTAGTAGCTTATTGATCCATTATTAAACATGAACTAGTCTCATACCATAAATGAACCCCAATTTAAACCTTCGGGCCATTTTTTTCATCGGGGGCCACTAATATCAGCCTATCAGGAGACTACAGCGTCCAGAAAGGTAGCGGCAGTGTGCATGGGAAAGGATGGCGAGTCAGTACTGTGGGTCGAATGAAGATCTCTTCTCTCCCTTACTCCCGGAGAGACGGAACACAGAACTGATTCCAAGGACTTTGAGCACAGCGGAGGACGGTTTCTGGAGGAAGAGGGAACCGCTGAAAAATGCACAGGTATCCTAATAAAAAAAAAAAAAGGTGGTTTATATATCGCAGGCTGAGTCATGCCAGTGTATGGAAGCACATGCTTTTACACTGGCAACAGGTAACCGAGAGTTTATATACCAGTTGAAACTTGCCCTAGGAACCCTCCAGATACTGCTTTGATAGTCAAACAGATAAAAAATAGTCAAACAGGTGTTAATACAGCCGGCGGCTCTGTTGAGGGCGTAAATTTCGTTACATTTTGCATGTGGTGCGCTATATATTTTTTTAACTACTTGGATTCTTTTAATATATATATATATATATATATATATATATATATATATATATATATATATATATATATATATATATATATATATATTATTTGTTTATTTAGCAGACGCCTTTATCCAAGGCGACTTACAGAGACTAGGGTGTGTGAACTATGCATCAGCTGCAGTCACTTACAACTACGTCTCACCCGAAAGACGGAGCACAAGGAGGTGAAGTGACTTGCTCAGGGTCACACAGTGAGTCAGTGGCTGAGCTGAGATTTGAACCGGGGACCGCCTGGTTACAAGCCCTTTTCTTTAACCACTGGACCACACAGCCTATTTATACATGTGCTAAAATGTCATTTATCCTTATTGCAAGAGTTTGATGGCATGTATTTGAAATGTGCACAGACCCCCCCATCGACATCCCCTATTTGGCCAGCGATGCTGTCAAGACCCCATTCAAATGGAAGTCTCAGAATCTTGTGTAAATGCTTCGCTGGCGTCTCTGTAGTTACTGAAGACACAATGCGGCTGTGCTGCACTGGCTACAGGTAACGCTGTTCAGTTTCAATCCAGTAGATGGCAGCATTGAGCTTATAACGCATTCAGCCGTACACGTTGCAGTACACGCTGCACGAGTCAAACCATGTACACATTTTATATGAATTTTATTTGGGGATTCTGAGCACACTAATCTTTTATTCAAAAATGACTAATGTCGTATTCATCTGTGCTGTGGTCATTGTAATATCATGTACCACATTTTATAAATAAGTAACCTTTAAAAATACAATTTAATAGTTGAAACGTTTATTTATTTATTTATTTATTTATTTATTTAATAATTACTCTATTTAATCATTTCCAGTTGTACCCGTCACGTGTAGTTTTCTAAGGCAAGACAAATGATCATATCGCGATATCCTCAAATTGCATTTCAAGATATCTTGAACTGTTCAGACATATCTGTAAATCATTCGCAGTCTTAAATGAATCAGAGATATCTGTAAAACAGCCCATTTTGAAGATATCTTAATTTAATTTTTGAGCTATCTAAAACTGAAATGAAGATATTATAATAATAATAATAATAATAATAATAATAATAATAACTTAAATGTATTATAGCGCCTTTCAGACCGAGGTGTCTCAAGGCGCTGTACAAAACACAAATCAGAATTACAAAAAAAACATGAATAACAATTAATCAGTTAAATTCTATAAATACATAAATAAAAAATACAATAAAATAGGTAAATATAGGTAAAAATCGATCATCATAACAGTACGATGTATTATAATACAGTACAGACTGCAGTCAAATCAGTTAATACAGCGAACAAATGCGTCTTAAGCCAGGGTAGTTTTAAATTACTGTTGTGGATTCTATAGGAGGCTGTGTGGTCTAGTGGTTAAAGAAAAGGGCTTGTAACCAGGAGGTCCCTGGTTCAAATCCCACCTCAACCACTGATTCATTGTGTGACCCTGAGCAAGTCACTTAACCTCCTTGTGCTCCGTCTTTCGGGTGAGACGTAGTTGTAAGTGACTCTGCAGCTGATGCATAGCTCACACACCCTAGTCTCTGTAAGTCGCCTTGGATAAAGGCGTCTGCTAAATAAACTAATAATTCTCTAATGAAAGTTGGCGGTAAGCTCCACACAGCTGAAACGTCTCGGAATCATGCATTTTAACAATCCAGAGGATCTAAGCTTCCTCCCAGGGATGGAGGGGGATAAGAGGTCCGTTATATAACTAGGGACCCTGGCCGTGCCAAAGCGCTGTCCTTACAAAGTACCACCAAATGCTCCTGTCAGGCCACTGCACTGTGGTTATCACATTAATAAAACAGTGAATAATCCTCTCCAAACACCCAGACCCTAAACCTGAGGCCAGTATACTATACTGCAGCCATTACACATCTAAAGTAGTTCATGTTTGGCAGTGAATAAGCGTTTTTAAATAAAAAAAATAGTGACCAGAGGTGCCGGCTTCCTCAGTTATCCAGACAGGAACATTTCGTGGTACCTTTGTAGGCGCTGCGTGTGATTAGGTGAACAGTGATATTTTAAAAGGAAACACGGGATTGCACAGGAAGCAGATAATTTACTTTTAAGTAATAAAACCCTGTCTTTACAAACTGATACAGATATCTTTAAAATCGTGTTTTCATACCTAGCTCCTAAATAACGTCCTGTTCATTTAGAGATATTTTATTAGAACATAAGAAAGCTTACAAACGAGAGGAGGCCATTCAGCCCATCTTCCTCGTTTGGTTGTTAGTAGCTTATTGATCCCAGAATCTCATCAAGCAGCTTCTTGAAGGATCCCCAGGGTGTCAGCTTCAACAACATTACTGGGACCCTCACAATTCTCTGTGTAAATATTTTTTTTAGATAACTGGAAATTATTTTAGAGATTAATTTGCGATGTTTGTAAATGATAACACAGCCGGGAGCAGAATACGAATGTAATTGTGAAATCCTGTGAAATTCCCGTTCCTCCCGCCCAGGGGGCGACACTGGCCACAGTGTTGCCCGCAGCAGGAAAGAGGAAAGCACCCTTCGAATAATCGAAATCGAATCTCTCAGGCAGAAACAGAACACAAGGTGAATGGGGAAGGAACGATGGCAGCTTCGAATACAGAGCGAAGGGCTTTCGCGCATAAAATAAACAGGTACGTCACAAACAGCAACATTCTTTCCGATGAATGTATTTACAGCACCGGAGCGGACTCGGGTTCAAACGCGTTCGTTTAACCTTTTAAAGACGTTTTTTTAAGATGTCTTTGTTTTGTCCACTTCTCTGACTCCCCACTGATTTAGCAATGAATTGAAATCTGACATGAATGCCAATTTTTTTTAGTATTATTTTTTATATATAAAAGCTTTAAAAGGCTTTGCAGTAACTTTTGGCATAACAATCGTTTCTTTTGTTGTTTGTTGGTGGTCTGGTTTGCATTGTACTGTACTGGGAGTTTTCGATCCAGTCATCTCTGTGTTCCGTAATTAATCCAAACTGATTTGACAAAGTACAGCGACAATGCTTTTTTAAATAATTGTTCCTGTTTTTAAAAAGTGTTTTTTGAGGTTCAGGTTTTTATTTAAGCAACACAAACATATTTTATTATATAATAATATTTCAAAGTAATAAAAAAAATATATATAATTATAATGAGTACCATTGTCGTTTTTATGTTTTAACAACATGTATTACGGGCGGGGTACGTGAGAAAAAAACCCTATAAAAAGTTTGTGGGCATTATTTTGTATTTAGAAGAAGTTAAAGTTAAAGACAGTCCGTTTTAAAGACGGACCGTTTTGTAATCATTATAATGAAGTACTTTTCTCTCTTTCTTAAAACTGAAGCCGGTGTCACTTTGCGTTTTCGTCTGGTCGGTTTGAGAATGCATTGTGTACCATTTCCTGTTGTCGAACACAATTTCACACGGTGTAGTTTGAAAACCCGTTTCATTTCGTGCTCCAGTTTTCCAGATAACCGGCTTGTATTAAAAGGAGGTCGTGTCTTTTTGGGTTCAAAACAACAAAGCAATACAAAACCGCATATGCTACCTGTCTCGAGTAGGATCTTTACTGGCACCTTGCCATCTGTTTTCTGTACTGTACGAAAATACCGTAGCGCCGTCCTCAAAACACGATCGTTTCCAGATAGTGTTGTATTTACTGCAGTGTAGTTTAGGAAACTATAGTGTTGGCGCGAGTGTGTGTTTTCAAAATGAAGCATGTTAAAAAATACTACCCTTTTGTGTCGTTTTACCAATGCTATGCCCTTGTGTTGCCAAACCTGCTCGGCCAGTTTTGATTAGATGCGCACAGGAATATTGCATTTCATTTTCAGTCATGTTTACTGATACTGTGCGGAAACACGGGGGGGCAAACAAACTGGAGTGCAAACGCAGCCTTCTGTCTAATAAGCAGCGGTGTGGAGTAGTGGTTAGGGCTCTGGACTCTTGACCGGAGGGTTGTGGGTTCAATCCCCAGTGGGGGACACTGCTGCTGTACCCTTGAGCAAGGTACTTTACCTAGATTGCTCCAGTAAAAACCCAACTGTATAAATGGGTAATTGTAGGTAAAAATAATGTGATATCTGTATAATGTGAAATCTTGTAATAATTGTAAGTCGCCCTGGATAAGGGCGTCTGCTAAGAAATAAATAATAATAATAATAATAATAATAATAATAATAATAATAATAATAATAATAATAATAATAAAGCCAGAGTGCGCAGAAGGCTAACCCAGGGATGTCCAATCAATCCCAGTCCTGGAGGGCTATTCCACTCCAGGTTTAACAGGTAACACTGGATCTTCCGGTCTAAATGCGGATTTAATTGGATCAATTCAACGATTTAGAACAGGGTTGGAACAAAGACCAGGAGTGGAAGTACCACCTCTGGACTGAACTGTGGAAGAAGGCCTGGCAAACCGGCATTATGAATTATAACGGGAAATGTAAAAGCATGGGACCCTTCTCTTCGTCAGCAGTTAAGGAGGCATTCATTGGTTATTGAGCATCGCTGAGTTTATTCTGCCAGCCTCAATCACACATTCAATGATTGGTGAATCACCCTGGTGCCTGTCTGCATCGCGATGACACTGGACTGCTTGTGTGATCCTGGGTCTCGTTACAAAGCAAGTGCCTAGCACTGTGCTGTGGAATAGGATCCTGCTGCTATTGTGTATTTTGATCAACGACAATGCTCCACTGTTCTGCTGCAGTGACAAACAGCCCTGGTCTGACTGCGCTGCAATGCATGTGAATAATTTAAAAGGCATCTCGTTGTGGTTCCTTGGGCTGCTTCGCCTTTGCAGTACATCGTCAGCGAAGGAGGGAAACGAAAGGGACCAGAGACCCTTGTGATGAAACTGTGAGCTCAGAATGAGAGGGAGTGATGCAGCTCACTTAAGTGTGCAGTGTTATTATTATTATTATTTGTTTATTTAGCAGACGCCTTTATCCAAGGCGACTTACAGAAACTAGGGTGTGTGAACTATGCATCAGCTGCAGAGTCACTTACAACTACGTCTCACCCGAAAGACGGAACACAAGGAGGTTAAGTGACTTGCTCAGGGTCACACAATGAGTCAGTGGCTGAGGTGGGATTTGAACCGGGGACCTCCTGGTTACAAGCCCTTTTCTTTAACCACTGGACCACACAGCCTCCTGAGGTGAGCTGTGTTGTGTTGTGAGCTGTCTAGCCATAGCACAGTTCAAAGTTTTTAAAATACTCCCGTTACACAATTCAAATATTTTGGTGAAATTCCTTTTGTGTTCTTCAGCTCGGCCAAAAATAATTCAGGACTGTAAGGGTTAAGAAAGTGATTAAAAGCTCTTGGTTTAAGACAGAGTTGTCAAACTTTTTTTGGGGGGGGGCTAAATAAGGGATGACAAAGGGGCTACCCCCCCCCCCCCCAAAAAAAAGGGGCCACCCCCCCACCCCATGTTTTCATGCTTGTTAAAACGTGATCCAGTATTACTGCATTTTAACTGTAGTAATACATTTGTTTAGGAATGTGTTTAGCTGCTGTGGTGTTGAGTGGACGATGCTGCTGTCTGTTTCAACACTGGGCATTGTTATGTATATAACTACAATAACGAACAGATAACCCCCCAAGTCGTAGCTGTAAATGAATAAAATTTGGGCTGTCGCTGCACTAGTGGGTGTCTTGTCTTTTTTAAGAAGGGATTATTTATCGTTTCAGTTATTTAAGGAAGCGTGCATTTAAACAGCAGACCATGGCAAAATCCCTTTAAATCCCTTTGTTCATTAATAAGACATCAGCTTCCGGCATCTGTTAAATACATGAAAAGTTATTTTTAGTGTAAGGTTTAAAGTCTCGCCAAGCACATTTAAGTGTCATTGCAAAGCGCATTCTTTAGCAGTAGGACTATTTCCACAGACACATTTTTGCATCCAGTGCTTCGTTTCAATCTCCCCAGATCTGACGAGAGTGTCGTTCTGCGTCGGTACAGCCTGCTGGCTGGCTTCTTGTCTTGATGACAGATTTAAACCTGCTAATCATGAAAGAGGCTTGTGTGTACGGCATGTTATCGCAGACTCGGCATATTTACAGTACACATTCGGCTTCACCGGCGTGCTGCAGTCCGAGCTTGCTGGATAGGTCTGTTTGTTTGTGTTTTAAAGAAGTCTAACCCATTTCCAGATCTGTTGCGACGAGGAAATCCAGGAAAGGGTGGAGAGCGTTGCCGGTTTTCCTGGCTTTGCTGAGCGGTGTAATTTAACCCTGCGTGGTGCTGGGTGCGCAGTGCGTGGTTCGACAAAAGGAGTGCCTAGCAGAAATCGCTCACTCGCAGTCTTTATGTTTTTACTGCTGGGATCAACATGACTTTTGCATTGATAGTCTTTCAATATATTTAAAAACAAAATATTACTACAGTACTTCTCCAAGTTGGCTTGTAATGGCAACACAAGTGCTGCAGTAGTATAATGTCATTGGGGAAGCAGTGTGGAGTAGTGGTTAGGGCTCTGGACTCTTGACCAGAGGGTCGTGGGTTCGACCCCAGGTGGGAGACACTGCTGCTGTACCCTTGAGCAAGGTACTTTACCTAGATTGCTCCAGTGAAAACCCAACTGTATAAATGGTTAATTGTATGTAAAAATAATGTGATATCTTGTAACAATTGTAAGTCTCACTGGATAAGGGCGTCTGCTAAGAAATAAATAATAAAATAAAGCTGGTTCCCATATCAAATGGCCTATGTAAGACCAGAGAGAGATTCTGTAGAGTAGTCCTTGATGCATCGGTCTTTACATGAATGAATAGAAGCGTGGTCATGTTTGCCTGCTTGATGCTTTTGAAGCGGTGCTGGTTTGTTTCGAAGAAGCATTGAGATCGAGGTGAGGCTATGTAAGCAGGAGATGCTGTTGACCTTAAGGCACTGGGCAGCTTGAAAGATTGTGAAATCAGGACTCATTTTGTTTTGTTCGTTCCAAGCGATTCTGTCGGGGGGGGGGCCCCTCGCTCCTCTCCTCTCCCAAGTGTCTGATGAATGTGGGGCTTCCTGTAGCCTGGGGGGGGTGTGACTAATGAGAAAGCTCAAAACAACAGACAAGAGACTCTGAGATTCTGAACAGAGTCCAGCTGTGACTTTATACAACATGAAAACAAATTACAAGTAACATGGACCTCCTTTAAGACCCTGTGCTGGCGCTCAGAGCTGTTATATACGGAAAATAATATATATATTTAAAAAAAGTTTGAGAGTAATCGGAAAGTAAATCGGAACTAAATTCCTAACTTTTTTTTTTTTAAGCCAGGTAAGAAAATAGTAAAAAGTGTTATCCCGTTAAGGTACATACGAGTCCCACAAATAACTTTTAATGCTAACTTTTAGTTTTTTTGCAAGGAGGTGCACGAAACAGGGTTTCAAACGTACTGACTAGGTTGGACCTGGTCGTCCAGATTGTCAGTTTCCTCCTCGTGATGCTCGAGTCGCTCTCAAATGTGTTTGAAGAAGAAACCGTTTGAACAGCTGCTCAATTCCTTGTGTAAATAGGATAGCGTTTAAACGTTTTAAAGCCCTATTAAGAGCCCTTCTTTTTAGGTCATTACAACCCCAGTCAATTCTTTGGGCACCGATGCTTTTGCGATAGTCAATCAATCTTACTTCTACAGCGCCTTTCGAGATAAATCGCCTGAATAACATACAAAACAAGTCAAAGATGACAAAATACTAACGCCTCCTTAAATTGCATACAGTGAAATAGTAAGTCATTTTAATTATTGCTTTAAAAAGCAGTGATAATTATAGTTTTATTTAAATGTAGTACAGTAATCCGTTTTTTTTTCGTAAACCGATGCATTTTGCTGCTGTGTAAATTACCCGGGCTTTTTGTGCAAATGTATATTGTGAAGATTAGTTCAGAGATCCCACCAAAGTTTTTGTACAGTGTGTTGTGTGTGCTCCGTGCTGTACCATTGCTGGTAGTGTCACGTGAGCTGTTCAGTGTGTTGATATGTAAATAAATCCTGTTCGCCTGCAGGGGGCGTATCAGCCTCCGTCTCGATCTCCTGCCTGTCACTCAGCAGCGAATGCACGCACCCGCGCGGCAGACGGCTACCCTGTCACAAGCATTCATACCCTGTATCTCTCTAAACAAGGGATTTAGAGGAGCTCCCTGGTAAAAGCTGAATCTCAAAACAATTGTGTGACTATAGTAATGGTTACAGCTGTGTGTAATGGGGTTTAAAACAGGATTCATTTATCTGACTTTTTACATCTCCACCCTTTCTCTGGTCCCTCCGCAGTCCGATATGCGACTGACTGCTGTGTAATTGTATTTTTTTTAAATACGTCTGCTAAATTATAAAAATGCGTCTTTTAATCTTAATTTAAAAAGCAGCAACAGATGGTGCCTCCCTTACAAATCGTGGCAGATCATTCCACAACGTCGGTGCTGTAAAACCTGATGTGCTACTGTAGCTCTCAGTGGTTTCAGCAGCTGGCTCCATCCGTCACAGACTTCATCTCCGACTTCACAGCGTCTTCCAGAGCAGAAGCCGCGGGAGAGAACGCTTGTGTGCTTGTTTCTCAACAAGCGACAGCGAGGGCAGGAATAATTCATTTTCACATCTGCAGCCAGGCGATCCATGGGAAACGAATGACCCCCCGAAGCTCGTCCGAGAGATAAGACGCAATGCAGTCTCCAGTGGATTACACAAACCACTCTGGCAGCAGCCTGCGCTGTCCAAATTCAGCACGACGAACGATGAACAGACAGTCGTACACGTGGAATAGGATATTAACCCCCTGATGCCCAAGCAGTTTTGAAAATGAGAGAAAAAAAAAAAATTCAGTAACTAGATTCCCTTCCCTGTCCAACACAATGTTCTGCTTACGAAAAATTCTGGCTTGCGAGGCTGGATTTGAAAATAAAATAATAATATAGAAAGGTGGCGAAGCCTTGATGTGATACGGAAATGGGCATTGGAGTTAAACTCTAGAAGCTAAATACCGGTGAAACATACAGCAGTCGATGATCTAATGTCTACCTGTAGTGTTGGCTGGGTTCGTGAATTGTTTTATATGAAAATGCGTGAGAAGTTAACACCCAGATTTTGTTGGCTGTGCTGCAGCCTCGCTCGGAGTCAAGTGCCCCACCCTGGTGTGCTGTACACTGCACCCCTCCCTCGGGTGCTTGGGCTTTCTGAATAATTCGAGAGAGACAGTTGCAGTTAGTCATTGCAACGTAATTTTGGAGCATTGGCGCAGACTCAGGCCTAATAGCAGGCTGGGTGTTTCTTATTTAGTAATAAAACTACAGGCTTTCCTTTGTGAACGGATTCGTATGGTTATTCTGGCAGACTTTCATTCTTTCGTTCAGAGACATGCACAAAAATCAAACACATGTACAGCTCTGGCCAGAGGGTTTGCATCGCTTGGAATTTTAGGGTTCTGTACGAACATAATTTAGATCTTTTCGGGTCTTAAAGGATCCCAGTGATTCAGCATCAGCAACATGACTAGGCAACCCATTCCATCCCCTCCCCACTCTCTGTGTGAAGAAGAGTCTCCTTCAGCAACATGACTAGGTAACCCATTCCATCCCCTCACCACTCTCTGTGTGAAGAAGAGTCTCCTTCAGCAACATGACTAGGTAACCCATTCCATCCCCTCACCACTCTCTGTGTGAAGAAGAGTCTCCTTCAGCAACATGACTAGGTAACCCATTCCATCCCCTCACCACTCTCTGTGTGAAGAAGAGTCTCCTTCAGCAACATGACTAGGTAACCCATTCCATCCCCTCACCACTCTCTGTGTGAAGAAGAGTCTCCTTCAGCAACATGACTAGGTAACCCATTCCATCCCCTCACCACTCTCTGTGTGAAGAAGAGTCTCCTTCAGCAACATGACTAGGTAACCCATTCCATCCCCTCCCCACTCTCTGTGTGAAGAAGAGTCTCCTTCAGCAACATGACTAGGTAACCCATTCCATCCCCTCACCACTCTCTGTGTGAAGAAGAGTCTCCTTCAGCAACATGACTAGGTAACCCATTCCATCCCCTCCCCACTCTCTGTGTGAAGAAGAGTCTCCTTCAGCAACATGACTAGGTAACCCATTCCATCCCCTCACCACTCTCTGTGTGAAGAAGAGTCTCCTTCAGCAACATGACTAGGTAACCCATTCCATCCCCTCACCACTCTCTGTGTGAAGAGGAGTCTCCTTCAGCAACATGACTAGGTAACCCATTCCATCCCCTCACCACTCTCTGTGTGAAGAGGAGTCTCCTTCAGCAACATGACTAGGCAACCCATTCCATCCCCTCACCACTCTCTGTGTGAAGAAGAGTCTCCTTCAGCACCATGACTAGGCAACCCATTCCATCCCCTCCCCACTCTCTGTGTGAAGAAGAGTCTCCTTCAGCAACATGACTAGGCAACCCATTCCATCCCCTCACCACTCTCTGTGTGAAGAAGAGTCTCCTTCAGCAACATGACTAGGTAACCCATTCCATCCCCTCCCCACTCTCTGTGTGAAGAAGAGTCTCCTTCAGCAACATGACTAGGTAACCCATTCCATCCCCTCACCACTCTCTGTGTGAAGAAGAGTCTCCTTCAGCAACATGACTAGGCAACCCATTCCATC
Source organism: Acipenser ruthenus (assembly GCF_902713425.1). NCBI lineage: Eukaryota > Metazoa > Chordata > Actinopteri > Acipenseriformes > Acipenseridae > Acipenser > Acipenser ruthenus. The sequence continues at coordinate 979,427 of NC_081224.1, read as the reverse complement.
CCCTCACCACTCTCTGTGTGAAGAGTCTCCTTCAGCAACATGACTAGGTAACCCATTCCATCCCCTCCCCACTCTCTGTGTGAAGAAGAGTCTCCTTCAGCAACATGACTAGGTAACCCATTCCATCCCCTCACCACTCTCTGTGTGAAGAAGAGTCTCCTTCAGCAACATGACTAGGTAACCCATTCCATCCCCTCACCACTCTCTGTGTGAAGAAGAGTCTCCTTCAGCAACATGACTAGGTAACCCATTGATCGCCCCTCCCTTTTTATAAACCAGCACCTCCTTCTCTAAAATTTCTGTGAAATAAAAAAACAAAAAAAGTTGCTTGTTCCCAGAACAGGGATGGAAATGAGACTCAGCTTGCAAGCAGTGTGATCCATTCCTGGTTTCACTGTGAGTTTAATAAAAAGACGCACCTGAGCTTGTTACCTGTACACTGCGGCTTATCAAGCTTGCATTAAAACCTTGAATGGGTAAAACTGCTATGCAATAGGAGTCTTATTTCCAACCCGTGCGATTTGCAGAGGGTTTTGAGTTTGATGGAGGCCGAATAAATATCCAGGGGGTGTCTCATTGATATCTACCCAGGCCGTCTTGCACTGCAGCGGGATCGGAACTGCAGGCTGGCAGAGGTGAATTCCTGGCCTTTCTCTCAGCGAGACAGTGAATATCTCTCTCTCTCTCTCTGTCTCTCTCTCTCTCTCTCAGGACGGTGGCAGCTGAAGTGAGGAAGCAGGTTTCCCGGGAATATGGAGGGTCTCCTCAGCTGTCCAAAAAAAGGAGCGGCTCCCAGCAATCTGTGAGTGAACAGCTGCTCATACCTCCCTGCCAAACACTCCCTCTCTGTCTGTGCGGCTGCTTTTGGCTTGCTCTGTGTCGTTCTGTGCTTTCTGTTCTGTTCTGATCCTTTCCTCCTGTCGCTCTTTGCTTTCTGTCATTCTTTTTTCTTTCTGTTTTCGTTTTGTTCTTTTTTTTGTCTGTCTTTCTATCATTTGTTCTGTCTTGTGCTATTTTTTTTATCCTTCTGGTTAATTCAATATCAGTACTGTACTGATTTTATTATTTGTTTTTTTTAATTGAAATACACTATAAATTCATAAACAATAAAAAAAAAATCTAATTGATTTAAAAGTTCCTTTCTTTTTGGAAAACAGTAAATATGTCACGGTATATAATTTAAAATATATATATATATATATATATATATATATATATATATATATATATATATATATATATATATTCATTTAAAATAAGTCCATTCGTAAATACTGTATCAAAATCATTTCTAAAGCAGCCGTCCCTGTTGTTGACTTAACCAATAAAAAATACCGTAATATCAAACAATCGCCAGGAAGAATAAACTCTAAGCGATTTATATTTTTAAAGGAAGTTTCCCAGCAGTTCTGTATTGAATGGGGTTGGCAGATGTAGGTTTCATTACTTCAATCCTGAGAGAGCCCTGTACTGGAGTTGATAATGTTCACTGAACAGCTGGGCATTGCGCCCCCTTGCTGCCCCTGCAGGAACAGCACGTCCAGTGCTGTGTGGGAGAATGCTTGTGTTGTGGACAGGGGAGGTGTGAGTGCTACTCTGTGCGGCTGGGTTTAGGGGCGGAGGGTTACACTCACAGTTTACTTTCCCCTGACCGCTCACTCTGAGCACGCATGTCTCCAGAGGCAGGGCGGGGGGCGGGGGGGCGGGGGGGGCGACTGCATTTCTGACATATTTTCTTCAGGAAGACAGACACCCTCATTGTTGTATTTTCCTGTATGTATTTCTCTTGAGAAATCTGTTGAGGAACCAGATTCCTGTGAAGATTGGTTCAGAGGGGTTGGGGTGGTCCGGGGGTCCCAGGTTCGGGGGGTTGGTGTTGACAGTTAATCCCAGTAAGGCTAGTACTTGATAAGTCCTGCTTTTTGGAAACGGACAATCACGCTCTCAGAGTGTGACAGGTAGTTGTTAGCAAGTTGCTGCTTAGACCAGGTACTCCCTTGTAAAAGTTTCCCATCGTAAAAACATAGCAAAGTATAAAACAGCATAGTATGGTAAAGAATAGCGAGGTCTAGTAAAGCATGTTAATAAACATGGCAAACCAGGATAAACTCTGGTAAATGGATTGTATAACCAGGGGAAAGCGTGTCAAAAACACATTGGTAAACTTTTCTAAGGGCTGTGCCATAGATAACAGAAGTTACCATGAGAAACCTACAAACCAGAATACTTCCTTGCAAGACTAAAAATACATTTCTTTTTTTTTAGATACAGCAGCATTACTTCAATTCAGAGTTGCTTTTTTTTTTTTTGCAAGTACAGGAAGTGGATTGGAGAAGGAGGCTGTTATTCACGACTAAGAGGAAACCGCTGTAAAAACCGCTAAACCACACAGACCGCCGCTGTACCCCTGCCTCTTAATACAGAGAGTTCCCAAGAGACCTCTTGAACTCAGGATGTTCAATCTGCGCTTGTCCGGTTTATTGTAGCTGATATTAAAACTTTGTCTAGTCGTTTTTTTTTTTTTTTTTTTTAATATACAATCAAAGTAACCAGCTATATTACATTTCTGGGACAGTGTCCATTCAGTCATATTAATAATATTCCCATGCAGCTGGAGCAGAGAGAGATTGATAATGAATGCCATGGTCCTGCTTACTTGTCTGAGTTACTTATCCCTTACAAACATGCCCGTACTATGAGATCTGTTCATAACAGTCTCTTATTTCCAGGAACTTGTTTGAAATTCTATAGAACTCACTTCTGGCTTCTATTCAGAATGCTGAGTTTGTTCGTAATTTTTTTTTCATCTTGGCCTTTTACCAGCATGCAGTTTGGTGCTCTCTTATATACAGGGATGGAAATCAGACTCCTGTTGCATAGCGGTTTCACCCATTCCAGACTTTACTACGAGCTTGATTAGCCACAGTGTGTATAGCTAACAAGCTCAAGTGTGTGTCTTATTAAACTCAAAGCAAAACCAGGATTGGATCAAAACCGCTGTGCAACAGGAGTCTTATTTCCATCCCTGGTTACTGCATGTGTTGTATATAAACCGAGTAATTGTGCACGTTTTGCATTTCATGCTTCACAGTGTATGTCTGGCCGTGTGTGTTTTGCAGGTGCCCCTGACGGAGGTGGTGGAGCCGGTGGATTTCGAGGACTATCTGAGCACACACCCCCCCGCGGTGGGACCTGGTCCCCTCCGAGAGCTCTTCGACTTCCCCCCGGATGACCTGGAGGTGGCGCTGGAGCCCAGGGAGTGCCGGACACTGGAGCCAGGCCTACCGGACGAGGAGGAGGAGTGAGTGAGAGAGAGAGAAAGAGGGAGCAGAGCTCTGATACTGCCAGCTCAGTGTCATGTGACCGATGCAATACAATTCACGTTTCTATAGTGCCTTTCATCACAAGGATAACCAAATCGCTTCACACTTAAAAAAAAACGAACTAAACCATTACATTAAACGCTGCAAAATGTAATAAAACACAAATTAGAGACAAAAAATGTGGTTTTAATGGTAAAATTAGAAAAGATAAAAAGCTAGTTTGTAAAAAAATTAAATATTTCTGCTAAAGATTGTCTGTCTAGTAATGCTTGAGGAACATTTGTTGCATAACTAGAGAAAATGATACATTCGGAATGTGACAACGCGATTTTTTTTTTCTGCTTTAATAAATATTATAAATATTATATAATAAAAGTCGGTAAATACCTTGAAATAATTATTTTTTGACCGTGAAAAAACAATACAGCCCACGCTATATAGCTCGTTAAAAAAACAGCGCATGATTTTCTTCTTGTTTGTTCAGTGCCCTGGACTCACGCGTGAGGGACTCACTGGGAGTCTATACAGACGACTGGGTCATTATTCAGAGGAGGTAAGTGATATTTAAACTGATTTTCTTGTGCGGATTGTTTGGCACACCATAAGACCAGTTTTTCAATCTTCTTGCAGCCTATTGTTGTTGTTGTTGTTGTTATTATTATTATTATTATTATTATTATTATTATTATTTGTTTATTTAGCAGATGCCTTTATCCAAGGTGATTTACAGAGACTAGGGTGTGTGAACTATGCATCAGCTGCAGAGTCACTTACAACTACGTCTCACCTGAAAGACGGAGCACAAGGAGGTTAAGTGACTTGCTCAGGGTCACACAATGAGTCAGTGGCTGAGGTGGGATTTGAACCGGGGACCTCCTGGTTACAAGCCCTTTTCTTTAACCACTGGACCACACAGCCTCCTACATTTTAAGTGATTACTTTTTAGTCTGGTAACATTTATAACAATCCGCGTTAAACTAGGATGTTGTCCCTCTTTCAGGTACCAGCGTTTCAGCACAGTTCACACCCCCAACACATCTGAGAAGCAGAGGGAGAGACAGAGAGGCCTGTGCAAGCAGACCTTCGAGCTGGATGAGGTTGTGGACGACAGAGTCAGTCAGGACGATCAGGTAACGTTTCTTTCTGAGGTCTGCCGTGATCGACCGACCGCTCCACGAGGAGCAGGGCTTTGAGGGATTTCAAAATGGTTTATATTCCTCTCTGAAAGAAAATGTACGTTTTTTGTTTTGAGGTTCAAACAGACTTCAAAAAGTAGTTTTTTTTTTTTTAACAGTGCAAATATTTTAATATTTGAAAAAAAAAAAACTGCTTGGATGAAATGATATCAGTCCACAGATGTCAAAAGAAGAGTGTTGATAACTTGTATTGGACTAACTGAATAATCAATGTAAACCTCCAATCTCTCTTTCCTACTTTCAACTGAAGAAGACCACTTGAAAGCTTGTGATTCATTCTTGTTTAGTTACTGCTTCTCTTTGTCTTAAAAACTGCTTGAAATGTATTCGTTTGCCAAATTGACAATATTCATATACATTCACAGAACACTTAATGTAATTAAATGTATAAAAAGGAAATCAATGTATGGATGACAAGAGTTTCTTTATTTTAGTCATTTCATGTGGTTTATCTGATTTATTTTACTGTGATACTGTACTGTGTTGTTCCAAAGCTATATAGTACTTGTTAAAATTTTGAAATAGTTTAGCGTGAAAAAATTGTTTGTCCTCGGCATGGGTTTTTAAAGAAGATTAGTGAAGTGGCGCCACCTAGCCCCCGGAGGAGGGAAATGAATATCGTTGTTTGTTGTTGTGTGTTGAGGAGGACCTGAAGCGCCGCTCCGTGTCTCTCGATGGGACGCCCCGAGGGAGCTGGGCCTCCAGCATCTTCGACCTGAAGAACTGCACTGCGGACGGCCTCCTGCCCTGCCTGCTCGACCACACCGCCTCGGAGGAGATCGACCGACGCAACAAGGAGCAGAGGAGAGAGAGTCGCCACCCGGAGCTGCTGGCTCTCTTCCAAGCCCCTGATGAGGTCAGCACCTCGCTGGAGAGTCCGGCCGTCCACAGCTACGGCCACATGTTTTGCATCACCTAGAATTTTAGGATTGAGACATTAAAAAAAAAAAAAATAATAATACGAACGTAATTTATTGTATTTTACGTCATGTAATCAAAGAACAAAAATCGCAAAAGTCTACTGGAAGCCATGATAGTAGCACAGTAAATGTTAGATTTTGAAATGTCACATTTTTCAGTTTGACATTTTTTTCGGTAAGTTTGTATAACTACAAAGCAGTATGCGATTCGATATGTTAACGCAACATTATTCAGCAGGTTTCATTCGACTTTATGAAGCAAAATGAGTTTGTTCTATAGTGTGACTCAGTTAGAAATACTAAAAGAAACGTGGTTAATTCAACGACAAACGTGACCTCTTCAGACATCGCAAAAGACTCTCAGTCAAACCGTTGTCTATCAGTGTATGTCTGATCATGATGATGCAATTCTACCCTGAGTCACATGACACAAAATCGATCAGTGCCAGTTTAAAACAAGAATGAAAAAAAAAAAGAAATAGCTAACTTAAGGACGGATGCATTGATTTTACAAGGGGGTCACGTGTACCACAAATACAAAAACATGCCAACTTTCTTATTGTTTGCAATGAGGTGCACGAAACAGGGTTCAGGGTTTGAACTGGTCATCCAAATTGTTAGGTTCCTGACAAGCGCTCCATTCTTTGTGTACTTGAAGGGGTTAAAACCGTACTACCCCTTTTGAAATGGTAACACACACACACACACACACATATATATGTATTGTTTCTGTGCTCTTAACAACAGGATGAAGCAGTGGAACGCTGCACCATCCCAGAGGTTCCAAAAGAACACTTTGGACAGAGGATTCTGGTCAAGTGTCTGTCTTTAAAGTGAGTGCCGTCTTTGAGTTTGTTCTCTTGCTTATTTCTTCAGGAAAGCATGCAGTGTTTGTCAAAGTGATATTCAAAGTGCTTCTACACAAGAAAAAAGAGTACGTTAGTATCACGGCCGTAGATGTATATATTATACCTTCCATATAGATTTTTTTTTTTTTTTTTGCTGTGTTGGTCTTCTGGCTGCACCTTGCGCTTGTGTGTTTGTTTTTCAGATTTGAAATTGAGATCGAGCCTATCTTCGGTGTCCTGGCCCTGTACGATGTGAAGGAAAAGAAGAAGGTAAGTGTTGGAGCTGCAGACCCTTGAAGGTGCTCGCTGCTTCTTGGGGGTCGACCTGGTCTGCCCCCCAAAAAACGCACTGAAGTGTTACGGAGCTCTGTGCGGTGTTGCGCAAACACAACAACAACTTTGCTCTGTCCCGTGATACTGGGTTGGGGTCAGTTCCTGTTTTTAAATTCCAAATCCTTTTTAAAATCCTTCGACGCTGCCCCCGGCCCTGGGGAACATTTCTTTACCGGGTGTCGGGGTGGTTTGGGAGAGTCGCCTTAACCCTCCCCCAGGTTCTGATCCTATGCATTGTTGATCCGCGCAGATCTCCGAGAATTTCTACTTCGACTTGAACTGCGACCAGGTGAAGGGGCTGCTGCGGTCCCACAATCCCTACACGGCCATCTCCACCCTGGCCAGGTCAGCCATCTTCTCCATCACCTACCCCTCCTCGGAGATCTTCCTTGTGATCAAGGTGGGCTGCACTGTTGTTTAGATGTTGTGTTGCGGCGGGCCGGCTGGCTCGCTCGAACCCAGCCTGCGTCCTGTAACCCCGAGGAGGTGCGTCCCGCCCCACGTTGAGCGTGTCTTACTTTGTGTTCCCAGCTGGAGAAAGTGCTGCAGCAAGGGGACATTGGGGAGTGCTGTGAACCCTACATGGTCATGAAGGAGTCGGACTCGACCAAGGTGAGAGTGGAACAGGGAAACGCAGCCCCTCAAACTCTCACACAGAGGAGATCGGTGGCTTGCAGCGGCTGTGCGTCTCTGACAGAGCACAGACAGTCAGTTTTCAAGTACAGCCACTTTCTCTTAGCATGCTCTCACTCACAAGTTTGACGATTGCAAATCTCCATGTTTATGATCGAGGAGCAATTAGATGCCTAAATAAATATGTCTGTGTTTTTTAAAGAAATGTGTTTTTGAATATGTATATGTGTAAAATCAGTAAATCTATAAAATAACTGGTGTACGTGTAGATTTACCAGCTCGGCGTTCAATGTGTAAAATAACTCAGGAGATGGTAGTAAGCAATCTCTTTTTTTTTTTTATTGCATCCACGATCACTGTCTGTCAACCGTTCAGAATACAAAATGACTGTGATTCTCACTGAAATGCAAAACCTGTGAGCTTTTTCAGCTTAATAATACGAAATCACACTTCGCAGAGGCATGAGTTTTGCTGAAGAGATGTTGTTATTGCCATGCCTAATGTTTGCTCTGTGGTACGTTTTGATTTAAAATAAAATTGAAAATTGATTTTTACATAAAGCGAAAGACAAGGGGGATAAAATCATTGGGAGTAAAACCAGAAATCTGTCTCTAATCATGTCTGTATCGGACAAAACATTAATACATGTCTCTGCTAAACACATACATTATTATTAGTATTTAGTATTATTTAATAATAATATTGCAAGAAGGGATGTACTGAATTTTAGAGATTAATTAAGATTAATCAAATAATAAAATAAAAAATCCTAAAGCTGGAGTTTAAGAAATGAATAATAAATTAGTTATTTAATTTTTTTGCCATTAAGCTCCCTGATGTTACATTATTCTGAATTCATCTCACATGCTGTAGCATCATAACTATCATCTCTAGTTATTTTACACATTGACCGCTGAGCTGGTAAATCTACACATTTACCGGTTAATCTATTGATTTACAGATTTTACATGTGAAACCGTAACATCCTCATTTATATCTTCCCAGAATACAAAGTAAGTATTTTACAGGAACATTTGAAGAATAATACATAAAAACCAAAAATATGAACGAGCTATTCTTTTCATTGCGAATGTCGTAGTTGTTTTTAGCTCTCTTCGAGTCAGTGGTCCGGTATGCTGTCCTCTGACCGTCTCTTCCTCCTCCTCCTCCTCCTCCTCCTCTGTCGTGCAGCACAAGGAGAAGCTGGAGAAGCTGCGAGTCCAGGCTGACCAGTACTGCTCTCGGCTGGGACGTTACCGCATGCCCTTCGCCTGGACTGCCATCCACCTGATGAACATCGTGAGCAGCGCAGGGAGTCTGGAGCGAGGGGACTCGGACTCGGAGAGCGGTACGACCCTGCACACAGAGCAGAGCAGAGCTGCACTGCACTACAATACAATACACAGCACGGCACTGCAATGCACTGCAGTGCAATGCACTGCACTGCAATACACTGCACTGCAATACAATACACTGCACTGCAATACACTGCACTGCAATACAATACGATTCACAGTCCACAGTGCACTGGAGCATGGTAAAGTGTGATACGCTACACTGCAGTACAATACAATTCACGTTTCTATAACGCCTTTCATCACAAGGATCCCAAAAGCGCTTTAACAGGAACATGGACCTGATTAGCTTTTTATTATATTCGTTTTGTAGTGTACAAAAAATCACTGGCATTGCTATTCCTTAGTAACAAAACTGCAAGATTGGCTTTAGACTGGCTTTCACACTGCTGACCCCTGCAGGTTGAATATATTAATGCAGCACCGGAGCAGTGACTGGATATGTTTTTGTTTTTTTTGGCACTCAGAACGCAAGGGCACGTGGAACGAACGCAAGAAGAAAACGTTTGAGCGGATGAGCATGGGAGAGGAGATGGGGAACTTCGCCAACTTCAGACCCGCTACACTCACTGTGACCAACTTCTTTAAACAGGTGGGTTCATGCTGCTACCCCTGCTGTGCAGGGGCAGCAGCCTACCTACCCTTTTCAGCTCCTCCCATATAAACATTTACCGTGGTACTTCTGCAGTTTTTACCATGTCTGTCCCGTAGTAAAATGCACGAGACTTCTTTAGAAGTTGTTTAAAAAATTAAAGCACAAAAGCGGTCTTAACATTGTCACACAAGTGTTTCAATATCCCTGATTGCTGACCAAAAACACCCCGAGGTTTTCGTGCAGGCAGGTATATAAATGATATAAACGACAAATCTCGAGGTGTTTCTGATAAACTTGCACACTGCAGTACAGTAGAGGAGACTGGCTGGCTGGCTGGCTGGCTGGCTGGCTGGCTGGCTGGCTGACAGACAGAGAGGCTGGGTCAGCTGGCTAGTGGCCCACACATAGAAGGCGTGCCGAAACAGACAGACAGGATGTGAAGGACGCTCGCATGATCTGGTCTGTCTGTCTGTCACACTCTACGTGGTGAAGATTCTAACTGCCTGGGTTTTGCGCCGATCTTCACCAGAAGTTTACCATGCACCCCATGCCGACCGTAGATGTTTCAGGTTGCATTTGGCTCTACTCTGATACAATCTTGATACAATTTATTACGCGATTATGGGGGGGGCATGTGCTAGCACTGGTTTTGTTACTGTTGCATGGTAGCAGATGCACATAGATGGCTAATCCTATAGAAAAATCCGCCAAGGTGTTTAACCCCTTAAGGTACAGAAGGAATTGAGCGCTTGTTGTTCAAATGGTTTCTCCTTAAAATACATTTAAGAGCGACTTGAATATCGCGAGGAGGAAAACTGACAATTCGCATGACCAGATCCAACCGGTCTGTCATTTTAAACCCATTTTAAACCCTGTTCCTTGCACCTCGTTACTAAAATAAGGTTGTTGTTTTTTTTCATTCGTGGGGACACGTGTGTCCCTTGTACCTTTTAAAGGGTTAAGATTAACACAGCTCCCCTTTCCTCATCACAGGCGCATTGCCTGCTGCACAAACAGCTGTTACACAAACTGTGGCTTGCCTGCCAGAATGACAAAAGAACAAACAGAAATCAGACGATGATCAATCGCCAGGCGGACCTGTGAAATCCCCAAATAAACTCCCTGCTTTATTTACCTGGGCAAAACCTTGGCAGGGATTCAAAACTGCCACGCAGCTGCGTTGCTTTTCGAAATCGTCTGTGCCCCAGAGTACAAACTCAGCGTGTGTGGGGTCCTGCCTATACCTCGCGGTAGCCTGTGTTAAATAAAAGGGTAGCAGTTGCACATTAAATCACAGCATGCCCTAGGAGGTAGCTACTCCCAAAAGCATGGTGTTACCAATACAGTAGTAACAATTCTGCACTATGCTGTACTGCCCTGGAGAACCACTCATCCTGTTGAAACCATGTAAGGACATTCCCTCTTCAAAAGTTCTTGTAAAGGATTCTACAGCTGTGGCCAACAGTTTTGCATCACCTAGAATTTTAGAATTAAGACATAAAAAAAAACTATAGGAACATCGTTTTGATCTTTCATTTCATGTAATCAAAGAAATACCAAAATGGCATTGCAAAAGTCAACCGGAAGCCATAATAGCAGTCCAGTCCAGTTAGATTTCGAAATGTCACGTTTTTCGTTAAATATATATGAAAAACTACAAAGCGTTCTGTGTAATCCATTACGTTAACGTAACGTTATTCGGCAGGTTTCATTCGACTTTATGAAGCAAAATGTGTTCATTCTATAGGGGGATGCAAAACCTTTTGCCACAGATGTAGGTTCGGATCCCCTGCTTTTTATTGACATACATCACCATATAGTAGTGCGTCTGTGTGTGTGCGTGCTGTGAGCAGTATCTTTAGACTGAGGGAGTCACAGATTTGTGTGTGTGTGTGTGTGTTTTTAATTCATTTTCTTTTTTACTTTTTCAGGAGGGCGATCGCCTCAGCGATGACGATCTGTACAAATTCCTCGCGGACATGAGAAGGCCGTCCTCGGTTCTGAGAAGACTGCGACCAGTAACCGGTAACTTACCCAGTAATCCCCCAGCGACTGCAGCGTGAACCTGGAACGCGTTGGTTGACCAGGGTGGGGGGGTTTCTCTTCTGTTCGCAGCTCAGCTGAAAATCGACATCTCCCCCGCGCCGGACAGCCCCCATTACTGCCTGTCTCCTGAGCTGCTGCACGTGAAGCCCTACCCAGACCTCCGTGTGAGACCCACCAAGGAGGTGCTGGAGTTCCCAGCCAGGGAGGTCTACACCCCCTGCACCACTTACAGGTCAGTGTCCAGGGGGATTCTAGCAACAGACAACGTACAGTCTGGGAACTCCAGAAATGTCTTCATCTAGACAGAGATGTTTTCATCTAGACAATGTGGGGAAGCTATAAAAAAAGGCCAACAAGATGCTCGGATATATTGTGAGAAGTATTGAATTTAAATCAAGGGAAGTCATGTTAAAACTTTACAATGCATTAGTAAGACCTCACCTAGAATATTGTGTTCAGTTCTGGTCACCTCGTTACAAAAAGGATATTGCTGCTCTAGAAAAGAAGAGCGACTAGAATTATCCCGGGTTTATTAAAAGGCATGTCGTTTGCAGACAGGCTAAAAGAATTGAATCTATTCAGTCTTGAACAAAGAAGACTACGCGGTGATCTGATTCAAGCATTCAAAATCCTAAAAGGTATAGACAATGTCGACCCAGGGGACTTTTTTGACCTGAAAAAAGAAGTAATGACCAGGGGTCACAGATGGAGATTAGATAAAGGGGCATTCAGAACAGAAAATAGGAGGCATTTTTTTACACAGAGAATTGTGAGGGTCTTTAACCAACTCCCCAGTAATGTTGTTGAAGCTGACACCCTGGGATCCTTCAAGAAGCTGCTTGATGAGATTCTGGGATCAATAAGCTACTAACAACCAAACGAGCAAGATGGGCTGAATGGCCTCCTCTCGTTTGTGAACTTTCTTATGTATAGTCCATCCTCCACTGCCACCGCTGCAAATGTAAAAGTCTCATAAAAAGCGACCTGAATCTACCAGACACACAGACGGACGGACAGATTTTCATACATGCTTAAGAAGGTCCTACCCAAGTTTTATCTCGATTGCATGAGCAGTTGTTTAAAACTCTAAACTGTGACATCCACCATCGCCCTGTGACCAACAGGGTATAATGCAGGGATGGATGTAAGACTCCCGTTGCTCAGCAGTTTCACCCATTCCAGGTTTTACTATGAGCTTGATTAGTCGTAGTGTGTATAGGGAACAAGCTCAGGTGCGTCCTGATTAAACTCCTAGTAAAACCAGGAATGGAATCAGTTAAGGAAGCTGAACTCCTGGATGCAGCGCCTTTAAATGGCTGATCTAGCCTACATTCCTATATTCCTCTGACAGTGTAGCGCTGCTACTCCACAAATAGCCTGTCTCTGATGATGTGGTGTATCTGTGCGGCACAAAAAAATGAAATGGAAAGTTACAGCCGGGGAGAATAATTGACTTGGCAATGGGACAGTTATAAACCACAACAAATACAATGGAGATGTGTTTTTTTTTTAAATGGTTTTTATTAACTTGGTTTTTATATGTCGGAACATTTTTTTTTTCTTCAAGTTATGAGGTTTTATTGCTACATACTTTACAGTAATATAAAAAACAAACAGACAAAGGAAAGACAGAACAAAGAATTAAGAAAGCTATATATATATATATATATATATATATATATAGGGGGTTGTAGGGAGATATGCAAATAAAGCATTACAAGAGCCAATCAAATCGCGTGAAAGTTGCATTCACAGCATTTTAAAAGTCAAAATACAGTAGCTGCATACATGTTTCGCCCTTTATATATATATATATATATATATACACCATCATATGTACGATGCAAACACAACAGGTCAGCAGCTACACACTAGTGGAATCTGACTTTGAGCTGGTTTGAAATCTGCTTGTACCAAGCCACACCGCCCTATACTTTATTAATTGTGTAATACATAGTTAAATAAGAATAAACACACTAGCTAATTTTAATGTGATGCCTCTTCCATCTCACACAAGCTATCTGATGCAAAGACATTTCAGATGGCATCAGAGTCTAATGTTGTAATGCAATCCGTTCTGCTTTTGATCTTTGTGAGCAAACAAATGAGGAATCAACGCAAAGACATTTCAGATGGCTCGATTGAATGCATCAGTATTGAATATAGCAATGCTATATTGTTCTGCTTTTAATAAATAGGATGTTTAAATATCTTGAAATACAGTTTTAGACCGTGGAATGCTGTGAAACAAGCCTTAAATACACAGCCCTAATAATAACTATATACAGAGTTGGGCTGAAGTGACCTCATTATGGGTTTTCGCAGTGTCTCGTAGGGTTCCCTCTGCATGGAGACAAAAAGGTAGATTTTGGGCCAAAGGAAACCTGGGTGTTGAAGGATGTCTGCCCTTCCCGTTCTTCACTGTAGAAAGAGGAACTAAATGCAAACTGTCTCTGTGTTTTATAAGGTGTCCTTTCGATTGGAAAGCTGAGTAAACATTGCCACAGATTCTCTCTCTCTCTCTCTCTCTCTCTCTCTCTCGCTCTCTCGCTCTCTCTCTCTCTCTCGCTCTCTCTCGTGCTGTTCAAGAGTCACCCTGCAAGAGAAAAAAGAAACGCACCGTCACTTCAATATCACTCATAAACAATCGCCTCTTAAAACTCAAGCCTTGAACCGAGAATTCCCTGGCTCCCGGTCCTGCATACCTAACCGCTAGGCTACCCCACCTCCAGGTCCCACAACGGCTTTTGTGATGGCTTGAGGTGTAAATTTAATTATGTATCGATGACTCGTCCTGCGTTCTTAACATTATTCATTCAAATTTTTGAAGGAAAGTCAGTTCATTCTACAGGGGGATGCAAACCATTTGGCCAGAGCTGTACACTACACTGCGCTGGGGAAGTAGAGAAGGAAGTGGCTTGCCTTTTTCTCCAGCTGTGAGAGCTGTAGCTGTTGTTGTTCCATCTGTTTCCTCTGACTCTGCACTGAATGCATCAGCTTCTGCAGAGTTTTGTACTGTTTCAGGCTTTGTTCCTGCAGGGAAAGAGAAGGCGAGCACAAGATATAAATCTCTTGCCGTGTTGGTGGGTTTGAGGAGCGGTGCTCTGGGCGATGACCTGCTCCTGTATTTTATAGTTACTCTTGCTTTTGTTTTAAATGGGTATTACATGGTGTCTCATCACTGTGTATTTGCATTGTAGTTCCTTAGTAAATACACATGCAATGCCACATAATTACAGTGATATTATGCATAGTTACAATGTAATGCAAAATATATTGAAGTACTCGATTTAATCAGAAAAGGGGTAACAGGGTGAAATACTGGCGTCTAAGTTCTGGACAGTATTTGAAGAGCTCAAAATGATTCAAGGTTGCAAGCTAACTTGCGAAGCAAGGATGAATAAATTGGGGAGAAGGGAGGGAGGGAGGGCAGAAGGAAGATGGAAGAGTTACCTTGAGTTGAGAGACGTTCTCGGGCTGTGTTTGTAGTTTGGTCCCCTCCAGGCTGCTCAGGGTTTTCTCCAGACTGGTCACTTTGTTCTGCAGGACCAGCTGATCGTACAGCAGGTTCTTGAACTGCTGGTTAATCTCTGTGGACTGGCTCTTCAGCTGCGTCTCCTCTCGCTGCTCAACACACCCAAGCATACACAATCAGTACTCGGGTTGTCATTCAAGACTGTACCTTGCTCTGCAGTTACATGCTTTCGGATGCTGAACTATTGGAATTGGCTATAAATATGACATTTCGAAATCTAACATGAAATACTGTTCTACTGTTATGGCTTCTGGTTTAATTTTGCAATATCATTTTGTAGTTTCTTTGACTACATGATGTTAAATAAAAGATCTAAATTATGTTTTTTCAGTTTCAATCCTAAAATTCTAGGCGATGCTAAACTTTTGTCCACAGCTGTACTTGATAGATTTTATTTATTTGACATATGAAAGAATACTGTTTTAATTTTAGAAAGACAGTGAAACTTGAAAACTCCGCGTTCCAGAACTCCTAGGTAACATTCTGACGGAGCGTTCCGGTTCTTTACCTGTAGCTGCAGCACGCTGCTCTCCAGCTCTCCCCCCGCGTCCTTCGCCTCTCGCACGCTCTTTCCCAGCAGCCCCAGGGTCCTCTCGAACGCGTCCAGGCTGTGGAAGATCTGTGTGAACTTGCTGGAGGTGCCGCGGTACATTTCGCGCAGACCTGAACTGAACTGCAGCACCCCGTACATCAGGATGTTCACGTCCTCCTCCAGCGCCAGCTGGGGGTGGTCCCCTCTGACACCCTGCCACTTTCCTACGGGCACCGCCCAGCACGGAGCACCCAGCCCCAAACAGACCACCCAGACTAGCGAGACAGACCCCTGCATCCTTATAGCAGCGTCTGAAGCTAAAGCAGTTACTGAATTAGCTGTTTGCAATTAGTTAACGAATCAATACCGGAGTGTAACTTTGAGAGTTCTTTTTTATAAGGAGCTTGCGTTACTCTGCGTATCTATTTTTTTAAAAGGATTTTTTCACTTTTATAAATGGAGCCTTTCAATTTTTATAAATAAATAAGTCATTGAAATTCTAATGCAATAAAGGTGATGTAACGGAGACAAGCAGAAATATTATTATTATTATTATTATTACAGTAATAAAATTAACTAGCCTTTTTTTTCCCAGTAAATTTAAACTGACTTACTGTACTTCATTAAACCTCCCATCCCTAATTCAGTCACTCGTTGTCTGTACGCTGTTTGCTGCTAAGAGAGGGTGTATCGCTCTCCAGTCTGCTGCTTATATTGCTGAGTCAACTACATGCGTTTTTATTACTCATATTTTAAG
The DNA here is from genome assembly GCF_902713425.1 of Acipenser ruthenus. NCBI lineage: Eukaryota > Metazoa > Chordata > Actinopteri > Acipenseriformes > Acipenseridae > Acipenser > Acipenser ruthenus. The sequence goes on along the minus strand of NC_081224.1, from coordinate 963,354 downwards.
TGGTTATCAGTGCCAACCGCCCCCTTGCAAAAAAAAATGTATATTTCTCAACATGACCTCATTTGACAGTAATTGTTAACTTTGGATAACTTGATCTGTATTTGCGGATGGCCTAGCCTTGACCGTTTAGAACAATCAAGCGCTGTTTTAACAGATAGAAACTGACCCCAAGCATACAGGAGATTTCTGTCTGTGTCCATGGATGTGGTGAACTGGGATTGCGTTGCAAAATGGACAACGCAACTTCTGTAGTATTGCAGCAGATCTCGGACGTGGCTCTCGGGTATTTTGAACCCTGTTCCTCCAGTGTAATTCTTTGGTGTAAAGGTTTTGCGTCACCCTATAGAATTCATTCATTTTGCATTCATAAACCTGCTGAATAGTGTTACGTTAACGTATTGAATTACAGACCGCTTTTGTAGTTCTTCACCCATGTACTTCACGAAAAAACTGATCATTAAAATGTAACGTTTCAAAACTATACAACTACTATTATGGCTTCCAGGTAGATAAATTTTTTTGCGATTTTCATTTTTTTTTTATTATTATTTATTTATTTTTATTATTATTTTGTCTTTGATTGCATGATATTAAATAAAAGATCAATATTATGTTCATAGTTTTTTTTTCTCTCAATCCTAAAATTCTAGGTGATGCAAAATCTTTGGCCATAGCTGTATGTGTACTATCAAAGTCATGGACCATTCCTATTGTATCTATTGTATGTGAGTCCCTAAATCGCCTCTCTTATAACTAACAAAGTGCCTTATAAACTAAACCAGCGCTGTCCAACTCGTTTTGCATCCAGCTGGCAATTTTCATTCCATTTCTTCTTAACACTTGAACAGATGAAGTCAGGGGGTGCTGCATGTTTTGGGGGGGTCTCCTGCCTCGTCCAGTGGTGGAGCCCAAAACCAAACGTTTCCTTTTCTCATGATCATCATCACAAATGCCTGTATTCGGATTTGTGCGCAGTGGGAGTTCGATCCTGTGCTACTGAGACTCGAAGGGGATTTCTCTACATCAAGACCTATTTGTGGACCTCAATCTCAGTATGACAGCCCTGTGCTTGCTGGACAGTTGGCTTGGCTCTCCAGTCCTGCTTTGCAGGTGGCAGTCTCCCATCCAGACAGCTGTGGCTCTCCCCTGCGGGTGATGAAATCCCATTCTGATGCGGTCTCCGGTATGGGCTGACCAGTTGCTTAACACCAGCAAGCTTGCTGTGGGATTGCATCACTGACTACACAGCTCCTCAGTTTGTGCCAAGGCTTAGAAAACAAATATCGCTGGATACACTGGACCCTGTTTTCTGTAACGATAAGGCATGATTTATTTAATTCTGCAATTGCAGCTGTTTTTATATATACTCCTAAAATGATTTTTTTTATTCAGGGACAGCTATATATATTTAGCGAGCAAGTAGTCTGAGTGAAGTTATCCAGCAACAAACTCCCCATCCCCAGCTGTGCTGCTTTCCTAGAAAAAGGAGAACATTTCGGGGGAGCGTTCTGCTTGCGAGATGTCTTGCACGTTAAAAGGTTTAGCGTATTTTTAAAGAGGTGATTATCAATTCAGAGATATCAGGGTATTTAGTAAGTAAAAGGTCTGAGTGAGGAGACATGGGCAATACAATCCGCACTCCTAGTCTTCTGATAAATCAAAATATTAATTTTCATATTGCATTCGCCTTAAACTAGAATACATAACTTAAATGCAATCCCAACCCTGTGCAGAACAACCCTCCAGACTAGAGCTTTGAACTCAGCGCTCTTCATCTGTCATTGATGAGCACAGAGGAAATCGAGCGCTTCTGTCTGGATGGAACTGGCCTGTGCGCTCTGGTGGGACAGGGGTAGTGTATCCCATCACGCTTCACCCCCAGCTATGTGCGTGTTCCTGCAATGCTGTGCTGATAAGCCAGTGTTTGTTTTGTCAGAGTGTTTTGTACCGCAGTAACCTGGTTTATTTTGGGCGAGCAAGTGGGGGTGCATTGTATGTTTGTGCACAAACAAGACTAAAAGGTTTTTGAACTTCCAAGGTCTTTGAGTAAAGAAATAGAATGGAATAATCTTCCGATATTTATTGATGTGTTTGGGGGTTTTTTTACATCAAGGGGGATGGATAAAGGAACTGGTCAGTCCTTCAGTTGCACTTTTTTAAAATTCCGTTATACAACCTCAATACTTATCAACGGTTTTTGGTCATCGCTCATTTTCAGTTTGCAGGAGCCAACGACTGGAATGAGTTTTAACAAAAGTTCAAATTAGAACGGTTCACATCTGAGGCTGCTTTTAGCCGTAGGGTTGAGTCGTTGCTGACTGGCATCTGTGCCTGCTGAGTTTAATGTTTTATGATTGGTTATGTATTGTGTTTGATGTTGTTTGCTGTGGTGGTGTGAGTCTCTTGCCAGGTCGTCACTGGAAAAGAATTTGTTCTCAATTGACTCATCTGGATAAATAAAGGTTTTGATTGATTGATTGATTGATTGATTGATTGATTGATTGACTGATTTATGATGTTTTGTTTGGTTCCTGACTGGAGGAAACCTTGAAACACTGATGCAGTTACAAAACTAACCATAAGACACAACTAATTAAGGCTATTGACAAGACCCAATACAGAGAACATAAATGTCTTTTAGTTGCGTATTCGGGTTTGTTGACTTCAGTGGGTGTGGTTTTGTTTTTTTTAACTGTGCTAATGACGATTTGGACTTCAAAACCTAATAAATATCTGAACGCTGTTCCAAACATCTCTGCGATGTGTTCGGAGTAAAGCATGGGGTCCGTACGGTCGCTCTTAAGATGAAATGGAACCGTCCTTGTTAAACCAGAGGTAGAAGACGGTTCTTAACGGAGAGTGAGGTCAGGTTATGGAGCAGTTTCCTTTTTAATACCTGTGAGTTTTGAGATCAGCGAGATACAAGGAACCGGACGAGCACTGAGTGGGGCTTGTTCGTAAAATGTCTTCTGTTCTTGGGTAATCTTTTGTTTGAATGAATGAATATTAAAATGTGTGTTTGCTTGCAGGAACCTGCTGTACGTCTACCCTCAGAACCTGAACTTCAGCAGCAGGCAGGGCTCCGTCCGGAACATCTCTGTGAAGGTGCAGTTCATGGCAGGGGAAGACCCAAGCCAGGCCATGCCAGTGAGTAGTAATAATAATAATAATAATAATAATAATAGCGTCGCAATACATGAGATGGTCCCGGTGTCACGGAAAAATTGGTCGACCAGGAAATAAGAATTTCTGATTGCACTTCTCCGCACAGAATCTCAAGTCACACATGAGTCTATAGTTTAATAGTTTAATTAATAAAAAAGTAGGTCACGCTGTAGACAATAGCAGGGGTGTCCCATCATTCAATCCCGGTCCTGGAGGGCTGTTATTCCCCTCCAGGTGGTTCAACAGGTAAAAATGAGATACTGAACGACTTTAAAGGTCTGGATGGAGGTTTAATATAGTCAATTAAATGATTCAGAACAGGGTTGGAGCAAAGACCAGGAGTGGAAGGCCTGACGTTGGCCACTCCTGACCTATAGGCATTTGGAAACCCTATTAGCTTATGATAAAGCTGTGTTGATAAGATAAACCTGATTTAACACACAGAACTGGACTTGGCTAGCTGACACAGGCCACCAGCTTGTCTGACTTCCTTTGGTCTTTTTTATTGCAGGTTATATTTGGCAAGTCGAGCTGCGGGGAGTTTTACAGAGAGGCCTACACTCCAGTGGTATACCATAACAAGTGAGCAATGGCTTTGTCTTCCATTGAGACACAAAGAAGTGCCAAGAACAAAAGCAGCTTCAAAATACGCTTTCCTACTTTTTACCTTTCTGTGATGTTCCGATCTATTAATATGATCTGATCTATCATCTATGATCTATTAATATGATCTATTGATACGCTTTCAACTGAGTTCAGGAGCTCCTTTTCTAGTTGCCTGCCACAGAGAGACGGTGTGTAACACAGGCTAGATCAACAGGAGTGTCTTTTCAGAGACCGCTAGTGAAAGTGCTGGTTCTTTCTCCAGTAACAGAAACACTTTTGACTGATCGGGCACATGGCTCTGTACTACAGCTACTAGTGTTGCATCACCCTATTGAATGAACTAATCATGCTTCATAAAGTGGAATGAAACCTGCTGAGTAATGTTACGTTAACATACTGAATTACACACCGCTTTGTAGTCCCCGTCCCCCACCCCCCCATATACTTAACGAAAAAAAACTGACCAAAACGGAAAAATGTGGCATTTCGAAATCGAACATGAAATACTACTGTACTGCTGTTATGGCTTCCAGGTAGACTTTTGCGATGTCGTTTAGTAGTTTCTTTGATTTGCACAATGTTAAATAAAAGATCTAAAGTGTGTTGGTGTATTTTTTTTATTAATTATGTCTCGGTGCTAAAATTCTATAGGGTGATGCAAAACTCTTGGACAGAGCTGTAGAGAGTGCCGGCTGTTACTTGTATAACGGCACTGTGGCCGATTTTTAGTCTTCGTGCTTTGTTTAATACGTCTGTGACAGACTGATCTCGCAGCAGGAACCTGGGCGGACGTACCTGCTCTCAAGTCTCTCTCTCTCTCTCTCTCTCTCTCTCTCTCTCTCTCCCCCCCCCGGAGCAGGTCTCCGGAGTTTTATGAGGAGATGAAGATGAAGATCCCAGCTAACCTGACTGATAACCACCACCTGCTGTTCACGTTCTACCACATCAGCTGCCAGCAGAAGCAGAACACCCCCCTGGAGACCCCCGTGGGGTACACTGTGAGTGCCGGACCCCCAGGGGTCCCCAAGACCTGCCACTAACTGCACTGCACTGGAATGAACCTGGCCATTTATACTGAGACAGGGACTCCCAACCTGCATGTGTGTCTTACTAAACTCGCAGTAAAACCAGGAAGGGATCAAACCACTATGCAGTGGGAGCCGTAGTTCCATCCCTGTGATAACCAGCATTATTATCGCAGGGATGGAGATGCTGCTCCAGGTTTTACCTCCTACAAGCTTGATTAGCCGCAGCGTATAGGTAACAAGGTCAGTCTTATTGAACTCGCAGCAGTAAAACCCGGTGTGGATCAGACTGCTCTGCAGTGGGAGTCGTATTCCCGTCCCTGTCGGGTCATTGGGTTTGTGTGGGTAACGCTGTGCGTTCTGTTCCCCCTCAGTGGATCCCGCTAATGCAGCACGGACGTCTCCGGACCGGCACCTTCAGCCTGCCAGTGTCTGTGGAGAAGCCTCCTCCCAGCTACTCCGTTCTCACTCCCGACGTAAGTGCCGTCCGACCCCTCCTTCTGCAAGCATTTCATCGGGTTCCCTGCTTAATTCACTGGGTCAGGCTTTCCTGTGCTGTCAGCTCATTACTATTCAATTATAAGCTATGCTACAGCTATGCTGGGCTATGCTACAGCTATGCTATGCTACAGCTATGCTATGCTACAGCTATGCTAGAGCTGTGCTGTGCTATGCTATGCTAGAGCTGTGCTATGCTATGCTATGCTACAGCTATGCTATGCTATGCTACAGCTATGCTATGCTATGCTACAGCTATGCTATGCTATGCTACAGCTATGCTATGCTATGCTACAGCTATGCTACAGCTATGCTGTGCTATGCTGTGCTATGCTATGCTACAGCTATGCTATGCTACAGCTGTGCTATGCTAGAGCTGTGCTATGCTATGCTAGAGCTGTGCTATGCTATGCTAGAGCTGTGCTATGCTATGCTAGAGCTGTGCTATGCTATGCTAGAGCTGTGCTATGCTATGCTAGAGCTGTGCTATGCTATGCTAGAGCTGTGCTATGCTATGCTAGAGCTGTGCTATGCTATGCTAGAGCTGTGCTATGCTATGCTAGAGCTGTGCTATGCTATGCTACAGCTGTGCTATGCTATGCTACAGCTGTGCTATGCTATGCTACAGCTGTGCTATGCTACAGTGCCTTGCGAAAGTATTCGGCCCCCTTGAACTTTGCGACCTTTTGCCACATTTCAGGCTTCAAACATAAAGATATGAAACTGTAATTTTTTGTGAAGAATCAACAACAAGTGGGACACAATCATGAAGTGGAACGAAATTTATTGGATATTTCAAACTTTTTTAACAAATAAAAAACTGAAAAATTGGGCGTGCAAAATTATTCAGCCCCTTTACTTTCAGTGCAGCAAACTCTCTCCAGAAGTTCAGTGAGGATCTCTGAATGATCCAATGTTGACCTAAATGACTAATGATGATAAATAGAATCCACCTGTGTGTAATCAAGTCTCCGTATAAATGCACCTGCACTGTGATAGTCTCAGAGGTCCGTTTAAAGCGCAGAGAGCATCATGAAGAACAAGGAACACACCAGGCAGGTCCGAGATACTGTTGTGGAGAAGTTTAAAGCCGGATTTGGATACAAAAAGATTTCCCAAGCTTTAAACATCCCAAGGAGCACTGTGCAAGCGATAATATTGAAATGGAAGGAGTATCAGACCACTGCAAATCTACCAAGACCTGGCCGTCACTCTAAACTTTCAGCTCATACAAGGAGAAGACTGATCAGAGATGCAGCCAAGAGGCCCATGATCACTCTGGATGAACTGCAGAGATCTACAGCTGAGGTGGGAGACTCTGTCCATAGGACAACAATCAGTCGTATACTGCACAAATCTGGCCTTTATGGAAGAGTGGCAAGAAGAAAGCCATTTCTTAAAGATATCCATAAAAAGTGTCGTTTACAGTTTGCCACAAGCCACCTGGGAGACACACCAAACATGTGGAAGAAGGTGCTCTGGTCAGATGAAACCAAAATCGAACTTTTTGGCAACAATGCAAAACGTTATGTTTGGCGTAAAAGCAACACAGCTCATCACCCTGAACACACCATCCCCACTGTCAAACATGGTGGTGGCAGCATCATGGTTTGGGCCTGCTTTTCTTCAGCAGGGACAGGGAAGATGGTTAAAATTGATGGGAAGATGGATGGAGCCAAATACAGGACCATTCTGGAAGAAAACCTGATGGAGTCTGCAAAAGACCTGAGACTGGGACGGAGATTTGTCTTCCAACAAGACAATGATCCAAAACATAAAGCAAAATCTACAATGGAATGGTTCACAAATAAACATATCCAGGTGTTAGAATGGCCAAGTCAAAGTCCAGACCTGAATCCAATCGAGAATCTGTGGAAAGAACTGAAAACTGCTGTTCACAAATGCTCTCCATCCAACCTCACTGAGCTCGAGCTGTTTTGCAAGGAGGAATGGGCAAAAATTTCAGTCTCTCGATGTGCAAAACTGATAGAGACATACCCCAAGCGACTTATAGCTATAATCGCAGCAAAAGGTGGCGCTACAAAGTATTAACTTAAGGGGGCTGAATAATTTTGCACGCCCAATTTTTCAGTTTTTTATTTGTTAAAAAAGTTTGAAATATCCAATAAATTTCGTTCCACTTCATGATTGTGTCCCACTTGTTGTTGATTCTTCACAAAAAATTACAGTTTCATATCTTTATGTTTGAAGCCTGAAATGTGGCAAAAGGTCGCAAAGTTCAAGGGGGCCGAATACTTTCGCAAGGCACTGTATGCTAGAGCTGTGCTATGCTAGAGCTGTGCTATGCTATGCTAGAGCTGTGCTATGCTATGCTAGAGCTGTGCTATGCTACAGCTGTGCTATGCTATGCTATAGCTGTAATAGTACAGTATTTCATGTTCGGTTTCGATCATGAAATACATTTTTCAATTTGCGTCAGTTCATCAATGGAAAACTACAAAGCGGTATGTAATAATCATAACGGTATTCAGCAGGTTTCATTCAGCTTTATAAAGCAGAATCAGTTCATTCTACAGGGTGATGCAAAAACATTTGGCCATAGCGGTGTGCTGTACTGTACTATACTGTACTATACTGTACTATACTGTACTACACTATAGAGGAGATGCAGCCAAATCATTTAAAAAGCGCTCGGGGGGCAATATGCTGTCTGGAATGAGGAAACCAAAGACCACTCAGGTCAGAATTCAGCTGGTTTTCAGGACGGAGCAGTCGCGTTATTACAGTTAGAATGGTTTTGATTTTTAAAAATGCATCTCTTCCCTCTTGTGCTTGCTACAAAGTGAGGCTCGAGACCTCAAACTGGGTGTTTTGTGTTCCAGGTGCAGCTGCCCGGTATGAAGTGGGTGGACAATCACAAAGGAGTCTTCAATGTGGAAGTGACTGCTGCCTCCTCTGTGCACACGCAGGTGAGCGTGATTGAAGGAGACGCCGCGTTGCAGAAGCGAAACCCAATCCCTTTGTTTCTGACGGGATTTCATTTGCAAAACGCTCCATCGGAATTCTAAATCATGAACGGGGCTGGGGTCGATTTTTTTATTGGTTCATCAATTTCTAAAATCAATCCCCAGTTCCAGTTCCAGTTCCTTCGAAGGAATTGCAATTGATGTTTTAGAGGCATAATAATGATTGTGATTTGTTCAGCTGCTGTAATTTGAAGCCAGTTTAACAGACTAACAAACAGTGAGTTCAATTGAAGTAATTTGATGTTGCCACTGTTGCGAGAAGCTCGTTTTAACAGAATACTGCGGATAGCAGTTTTGATCAGTGATGTGTTGGAATTGATTAAAAAGGAATGGGAATTGGCATTGATTTTTCAAAATGAATTGGAAATGGAATTTAAATCATTTTAAAAACCAGGAGCTGACCCTGATTTTAGTGTGTTCACAAAAAGAAAAACTTCAAACGTTGAAACGCGTTTTGATCCTGACGTTGTTTTATTTGGTCGTGGAACAACCTTCAAAAACATCTTTTAAATCTGATTTATATATCATTAAGAGATTTTAAAAATCAGGTTGTTAATGTTATTTCTGATAAATGTACTTGTTTTAATTCATTTTTAAAGTTGCAAATAATTGGCCAGGTCTCTCTTGAAAAAAGAGATTTTGAATATCAATGTGACTACCTGGTTAAAATAAATAAATAACATTTTCAAAGCGTCGGTCTATATGAATGTTTGAAACTGCCTCCCCCTGCCCTGTGTAACCGCGCTGAATCCGCGTGCCGCCTGCGTGTGTGTGTGCGCGGCCGTTCCCTTTCCTTTGCTCAGGACGCGCAGCTGGATAAGTTCTTCACGCTGGTGCACGTGTTGGAGGAATACTGCTTCCCCTTCCGCCTCAAAGACGTCATCATCTCCGAGAACAACGTGGAGGCGGAGCTCAAGTCCAGCATCTCCCAGATCAGGAGCGCCGGTCTGGAGACGGCCGTGCGCTTCGTCCACCAGATCCTCAACAAGCTGATCCTGCTCATCGTGCGCCCTCCCGTCATCGGGGGACAGATCGGTACGTGGGATTCTCGCTAGTGTGATCATCGGGTCTTATTTTCTCTAAGAATTATTCCAGGGAGGCTTGGTGGTTACAGAAAAGGGGCCTGATACCAGGGAGGTTCAAATCCCAGCTCAGGCACTGACTCGCACTGTGTGTGTGTGACCCTGAGCAAGTCACTGAACCTCCTTGTGCTCCGTCCTTTGGACGAGACGTAAAACAAACGAGGTCCTATTGGAAGTGACTCTGCAGCAGGAGTTGTGATGCATAGTTCACCCTCTAGTCTGTAAGTCGCTTTGGATAAAAGCGTCTGCTGAACGACTCATTAAATATAATTGACGTTTTTATTCAAATTGATATGCAACACATAGTATGACTAAAAGTATGATAAACATTAGTTTAACATTCATCAAATAGTACCATGACACATCAGATTACAGAACATGAGATAATGAAGATTAAATAACTATGTGTCAGTATACCGAAAAGAAACAGTCGCTCCTTTTTACCAACCATTTATATCAATCATAGTCATTGTAGCACCGATTTCATATATAAAATTGACACATTGCGACATTAGATTATACGGTGAAAGAATAGTTTTATCAATTGCTGCTAACATGGTATTGCTGTTTCATATCTTCAAAGCGAATCACACGTTTGTTTTTATTTTACATTAAATAAGAGATTTAAATGACCTGTTCTTAATTTGGCTCTGCAGTGAATCTGGGCCGGGCTGCCTTTGAAGCCATGGCGCTGCTTGTGAACAAAATCCACAAGGATCTGGAGGGGAACCAGGACCAGCACGGCCGAAACAGCCTCCTGGCGTCTTACATCCATTACTGCTTCCACCTGCCCAGCCAGGAGTCGGGTCTGCTGGGGAGCAGTGAGTAACAGAGCTGTCTGTAGCAGAGGCTGCTGGAGGACGGGGATCGTCTTTCCTTAAGCAGAGAGAACCGCCGAATTTCACAACCACGTTTCTAGCAGCCAGACCGGAAAAGGGTTCTGCTGTAATTACTGGTCATGGGGCAGCCTCTCACTTTTGGGTTGCGAGAGAGTTGGATTTAGAAATCCTGGAAAGTAATCCAGTGACAAAGCGTTTGGACCAGAAGCCTTTTTTTTGATGTCTAAATTCAGTGACAAACGTTTTGACAATTTCTATTGCGGTGTCTGAATGTAAACGTTTTGGAACGTTACTCAGTCATGTCATTTGTTTTAAATTATATTTTTTTTAAATGTAGCACTGTTGAGAGTTTTTTTAATAGTTCTGCATAAAAAGAATAACTGGCATGCACTCCAATTTAACAGCACAGTGAAAAAGACTTCTAGTCGAAACGTTTGTCATTGAATTTACTGCAAGTCTCTTTTAGTATTTCAAAACTCTGCGCTATTGAGAGTTTAAGAGTTGTGGACGGGTTGTGTTGAATCATTCTTTAGCTGCTGTGAGAATCCGAGATGCCTGTCTGACTTTTTTGTACACATGTTGGATGCTTTCCCTGACAACTCCAGCCGTGTCTCGCTGACTTCCCCGCTGTCCTGTTTTGCTTCCCCAGTGATGGGCAGTCCACCTTACGGAGGTCCCATCCAGTACGCCACCTTGTCCCGCACCACGGGCCGACCCAGCAGCCTCAACCTGTCCCGGTCCAGGAGCATCAGCAACAGCAACCCGGACCTGACGAGCACCCCAACCTCCCCCGATGAAGAGGTGCAGAAAATCATCGGAACCAAGGTGTGGGGCTCTATACTGCTCTGTGCACCCTTTATATATCCTCAGGAGCCATAGCGAAGAGACAGGCCTCGTTGCCACTCTCTGGTGCTTCAGGCTTCGGCTGCCCGCAGCTTGCCCGCCCAAATCAAAAGGACGCTTCACCCTGTTTTGTTGCCGTGGGCAGCCGTAACCGGGAGCTCCAGCCAGCGGAAACGGGGCGTTCGTGTTGCACCCGATAACGAGAATGCAAGAGAATCTGGAATTACATTACGAGGCAAATGGGAAGTATTGCCCATACCAAATTATAGTGAGTAATCTGGGTTCTTTCCCAGCACTTGCTTGCGTGATGAGAATCTTTTTAAATGCTCAGGATTTAGAAAAACGGCTTTAAATTCTTTTAAACACCTACTCTGAGTGAATCTGAGATGCATTTAACTTTTTTGTGTGTGTAATGCATGATCAGGTGTGTAAATGAATGGTTTTATTTGCGTGTTATGATATATTATAATTGCCTTTTGAGTGGATCTCGATTTCTGCCATTGAACACGAAGGGCTGACGTTTTCCGTCTCTCGCGATGTTGATTCGATAAGCACAGAACAAGAGACGAGGACTTACAGTGAGGTGTCTGTGTACCGACAGTACACTGCGTTCAGTTATACACCAAAATATAAAGTTGTCGAGTCTGCAATACTCTTGGATGTGGACTTACAAGGTAACAACCTTCATGAATACTTGAAATTTGAGTATTTAAAAAAAAAAAATTCCTTCCTTCTGGAAGATTACCTTCATCTAAATGCAGCCGGAACAAATTCATTCTACAGCTAATGGGCAAAAGTTTTGCATCACCTAGAATTTTAGGATTGAGACTTTTGTCTAACATCATGTAGTCTAAGAAACTAGACAATTATATCACACAGGCCTACTGGAAGCCATAATAGTAGTACAGTATTTCTTGTTAGATTTTGAAATGTCAGATTTCTAAAATGGTCTCTTTTCCATTAAGTATATGGAAAAACTACAAAGCGGTTTGTAATTCAATATGTTAACGTAACATTATTCAGCAGGTTTCATTCGACCTTTATGAAGCAACATGAGAGAATTCTATAGGGTGATGCAAAACTTTTGGCCCAGAGCTGTACACTCCCATGATCTGCTGTACACAGTAGAGCTCTGCTTAGCCCCTTTGTCCTGTACACGGGTACATACTCACGGGACGACCCTGTCGAGCCAAGTGGACCCACTGCAACAACCGGGGGTAGTCTGCTGAAAACAAACAGGCCAGCATTTTGGGTTTCTTTTTTTTTCTTTTCTTTTTTTAAGGGATATGGATGGATTTTCCTTTAAGTTTCAAGCTGGAGTGGTCTTTCTGAGATGGGATACCTGATTGATCTGCTTCTCTTCTCCCTCCCTCTGTCTCTTTCTGTCTCTTTGTCTCTCTGTGGTGCTGCTCTCCCTCTTCCTTCTCCCTCCCTCCCTCCCTTCCTCTCTCTGTCTGTGGTGCTGCTCCCTCTCTCCCTCCCTCCCTCCCTTCCTCTCTCTGTCTGTGGTGCTGCTCGCTCTCTCTCCCTCTCTCCCGGATGGCTGCAGGGGATTGATCGATCGCACTCCTGGGTTAATTCTGCTTACGCTCCAGGGGGTGCCAGAGCTGTGCTGCGCAGAAACCACCCCAACTCCAGCTGTGACCTCAAGCAGGTGCTTTACCAATGAACCTCTGTGTGTGTGCGTGTGTGTGTGTGTGTCCGTGTCTGATAAAACTGCTGAGAACACTCAAAGCATAAGCATGCCTCCAAATTTATTTATTCAGATACAGTATTTCAACAGTTTGAACACTTCTAACACTGAGCAACTATGTGTTGTTCTCTTTCCTATAGACCTCTATACAGCTCTGCAGTGTTCTCTTTCCTATAGACCTCTAACAGCTCTGCAGTGTTGAGTGGAGTTCTCTTTCCTATAGTCCTCTATACAGCTCTGCAGTGTTGAGTGGAGTTCTCTTTCCTATAGACCTCTATACAGCTCTGCAGTGTTGAGTGGAGTTCTCTTTCCTATAGACCTCTATACAGCTCTGCAGTGTTGAGTGGAGTTCTCTTCCTATAAACCTCTATACAGCTCTGCAGTGTTGAGTTCTCTTTCCTACAGACCTGTATACTGGTCTGCATGCTGTCTATCAAGGCATCAGTAAGCACATCTCTGAAGTGCTGCTCCCACACGTCCGCAGGTCGCTTTTTCTTTTCTGTTTCTGCACATCTCTTTCTTTCGCTGATGCCCGTTTTCAGAAGCCCGGCACAGTGCATCCGACGAGGGGGGAGAAAAAGGAGAGCCATGCTGCTGGCCCGACCTGTTTTGATCATTAATCATGTTTCAGAGTTTCATCATCCCATCCCATCCATTCCTTCTTAATCACCGTCAGGGCGTCGGATTGCACAGGCTCTCTGAACTTTGTAAGTCATGACCGTGGACAGCAGTGCTGCCCAAGCATGAAGATCAGACAGCAGCTAAGATCAAGCTGCCCACAAGAGTCGTACTGTTTATTATTATTATTATTATTATTATTATTATTAGTTTATTTTAATCAATGTTTGTGCAAAACCTACTTTTATTTTTTCATTATTTATTTTGGGCCACTTTAATAATAGCAGTAATTAATAATATTAATAATAATTCAAAGTTCAGTCAAGCAGGGTTTAACCATTAACACATCGATCTCTTGCCATCCTCACTCATTTCGCTTCTCTCCTCTTTCTCTCCCTCTCTCTTCCATTGCTCACCGGCCCTGTCTCCTATCATCATCCTCCTCCTCCCTGCCCAGGCTGCAGAGCGGACTACAAACCGCATGTCTGCCTTTGTCAGCACCTCTTGCTCCTCATCCACCCAGGCACGGCAGACCGCCAGAAAGGTAGAGGACCACCTCCCTCCCTCTGCTCTCCCTCTCCCCTCTCCCCTCTCCCCTCTCCCTCTGTCTCGTGCACAGCTCACTCCTGCAAAGCACTGGGCCACATTTACTGAGCTTATCAATTCCCTCTTTCTGCCCCCTAAGCACTGAACATCAGCTGGAGGGCAAGCTTGCTGGCATAGGCAAGGAATTTCTGCCAAGAAGCGAGAGACACACACATGTAATATTTACTATGGAAGCTGTTTCACCTCTACATGGAATGACAGTGCTTTGCAGAAGTGAACCTGTCTATTGATGCATTCTTATTATTTTGCCACCATGTGTATCAAGTCTTGCTGTGTGCAGGTCTGCTTTGACATAAAGGCCCTACTGTTAGACTTTTACCTTCAGGCTACAGACACTGTTTAGCATTAAATGTTGAAAGATGGGACGCAAAGTTGAAAAACGTAGTCAGCTAAATGTCACGATGAAGAAGTTATGACATGGCTGCTGTTTTGTTTTTTATTGAAAGCAAGGGAAATTGATCCCAACACGTAGACAAGCCACGAAACATCTTTTAAGTTTTACGAAATTAAAAATCTGCTCGATCCGAGGGGAGGAAGATAAGGGTTGAAGCGGTAGGCAATGATACTGAAGTTAACAAGAGGCAGGGAGGGCAAGGGTTTTTCAAAATCTTAGCAATTTGATGGGCTAATAAAGGCAGGTGTTACTGCATTCTCCAGTCTGTGTTAATGCTCGCGTGTTAACGCGTGTCTCTCTCTGTGTGTAGTTGCTCCATGAAGAGCTGGCTCTGCAATGGGTTGTCAGCACAAGTTCTGTGAAAGAGGCTTCCTTGCAACAAGCGTGGTTCTTTTTCCAGCTCATGGTACGTACCTCCTAGATTATTCCAGGATCCTCACTCTTTCAGTACTGTCACTGTGCATCATATTGCCAGGGTCTTGTGTGCCGGCAGGTGCTACAAAGATCATGCCTGAGATTCACGCAGCTGGCCCTGTGAGTGGAGTTGCAGTGCATTTTATGCAGTGTTTTAGCATTAAATGGGTTGCAGATGTAAAAGCTTTATGGATTGCAGCGCTATGATTTCTAATTGAATCTAGCGGTTGGTTGTCATGCGATTTATTTCGAACGGGAGTTTCTACAGATTGCAATAGGAAGTCCTAAACAATTTAAACATGCATATTCAAGGATTTTTTTTACATTTTTTATATAAAAAACGATCAGTAAAAAGATGAAAGACCCACTCAAAGATGGAAAAAAAATGAAATAAAATTTGCATCTCCTTTTTAAGTGAAATATCTGAGACGTTAACTTGTAAGTCAGTTTTTAATGTTGCGTGACGCTCTCGAACCCGGCGCTGTGTTCTCGCAGGTGAAGAGCATGGCCCATCACCTGTACCTGACCGACAAGCTGGACACGCCCCGCAAGACCAGGTTCCCGGACCGCTTCGTGGACGATATCTCAGCCCTGGTGTGCGCCATCAGTGCCGACATCGCCAGCCGCTTCCACAAGGTAGAGGCTCCTCCTCTCTCTGCGCGTGCAGCAATAATACCCAGTCTGGAGGAGAGGATTATTGGGTTATATCCTCACTGGAAAGTTGGAGAAACCAGTACTGAAATAGTGTGTGTGTGTGACAGGATGGCGCAAGGGATGAGGCCCAGAGACAGACTGCAGTTCAAACAAAGGCTTTTAATAAATAAGACACCAAATAAACAGGCACGAGGGCCAAACGAAAGGTTTTTAAACACAAACAATAAACATGAAGCAAAAGTAAGGCTTCCAGGCTGAGCTTTGCCTTCACTGGATTACAAAATTAACAAAAAAAACAGCACAAAGAAAAACCCAGCAAGCAACACAAACTACCCACTTGCTTCCTCAGCTACCTCTCTCTACTGAGGAGCGGACGCCTCCTTTTAAGTCAGGTGGCTGGGTGTTAATTGATTGATAATTATTCCCACCTGGGACAATAAACCTGAGCAGGGAGGAGAATTTAACCCCATCCCTGCCAATATTTACAAGGGCAGAGCCCTGCTCTGCCACAGTCTCTCTAGAGCGATATTTCATCAATGGCATTTTAAGTGAACTTGCTACTCGCATGTTGTATCATGAATTGAGGACATAAAGCGTGCAGCTGTTTGCTAAGCTCAAGGTAAAGTCCTTGATTAGTTTGTAAATCGGTTCACCTGCCCTTTTTATTTGCACAGCAGTCTTTCCTGTGCTTGTGCATTTCTAACACGGTTTCCTCTCCTCCGCTCTCTTCAGGACGTGGAGCTGGTTGAGCGTTTGAACACCAGCCTGGCTTTCTTCATCAACGACCTGCTCTCGCTGATGGACAGGGGCTTCGTCTTCAGCCTCATCCGCTCTTACTGTAAACAGGTGAAATGCTGTCCTGCTCTTATTATGTAGTAAATTTGACAACTGAAGAATGCGTTCGTTTTTAAATCAACCTTCAACTTGTTCCTCTTTTTTTCTCTCCTCCTCTCCTATTCTCCATCTCTCTCTCTCCCTCTTCCCCTCTCCTCTCCTCTCTCCTCCACTCTCCTCTCTCTCCCCCTCTCTCCTCCCCTCCCCCCTCTCTCCCCACTCCTCTCCCCCCCCTCTCCCCACTCTCCCCACTCCTCCCCCCCCTCTCCCCCCTTCCTCCTCTCTTCCTCCTCTCTCCCCCCTCTCCCCCCTTCCTCCTCTCTCCCCCCTCTCCCCCCTTCCTCCTCTCTCCCCCCTCTCTCCTCTCTCCCCCCTTCCTCCTCTCTCCCCCCTTCCTCCTCTCTCCCCTCCTCTCCCCTCCTCTCTCCCCTCCTCTCTCCCCCCCTCTCTCCCTCTCCCCCCTGGCAGATCGGCAACAAACTCCAGACGAGTCAGAACCCCAATGCTCTGACTGCCCTGCGGATGGACTTCACCCGAATTGTGTGTTGTCATGAGCACTACATCACTCTGAACCTGCCCTGCAGCACCCTGAGCCCCCCCGCCTCGCCCTCCCCTTCCATCTCCTCCGCCACCTCCCAGGTACCTCTCACACACAATGATATATATAATTCAGATATTTTATTTAACATTGTGTAATTAAAGAATCTACATCCCTCTAACATTGAACAATTCAGGGTCAGTGCTAATCAGGGTCTGTGAAAACCAACCGAGACTCTATTAACCCCTTCAGCTGCACACGGAATCGAGCGCTTGTAGTTGTTCAACCGGTTTCTTCTTCAAACACATTTTGAGAGCGACTCGAGCATCACGAGGAGGAAACTGACAATCTGGACCAGATCCAACCTGTCAATACATTTTAAACCCTGTTTCGTGCACCTCATTAGAAAAACAAGAACGGTTGCATGGTTTTAATTTGTGGGACACATCCCTTGTACCTTAAAGTTGAATCTGCAGCCTTGATCACATCCAAAGCCTAACCCTCCCTTACTTAATAATTATTATTTTTATAATAATAATAATAATAATAATAATAATAATAATAACTGGTTGTTTAGCAGATGCTTTTATCTTAGAGACTAGGGGGGAACTATGAATCATCAACAACTGCTGCTGCAGAATCGCTTCCAATAGGACCTTGTTTGTTTTACGTCTAATACGAAGGACGGAGCACAAGGAGGTGAAGTGACTTGCTCAGGGTGACACACGCAGACACACACAGACACAGTGAGTCAGTGGCTGAGCCGGGATTTGAACCACTGGACCACCAAACTCTCTCTCTCTCTCTCTCTCTCTCTCTCTCTCTGTGCAGGGCTCAGCTTTCTCCAGCTTGCAGCAGGACCTGCGGATCACCAACATGTTTGAGCTGTCAGTGCCGTTCCGCCAGCAGCACTTCCTGTCCGGCCTCCTCCTCACCGAGCTGGCCCTGATTCTGGAGCCCGACGGAGAGGGGTGAGAGAGAGACACCCTCCCCCAAATCTGTCAGCACCAGCCCTGCTGTTTCAAACCAGTGCTGTGCTGCATAGTGGCTCTGATGAAGCATTGACTATGAAAACTGTGTGATCTTACTGACTGTACATTTCTATTCACCGCATACAGCTCTGAGCAAAAGTTTTGCATCACCCTACAGAATTAACTCATTGTGCTTCATAAAGTCGAATGAAACCTGCTGAATGATGTTAACATATTGAACTGCACACCGCTTTGTAGTTTTCCATACACTTAATGAAAAACTGACAACAATTGTGAAATGTGATGTTTTGAAATCTAACATGAAATACTACTGTACTACTATTATGGCTTCCGGTAGACACTTGCGATATCATTTTGTAGTTTCCTTGATTACATAAAATAACAGATTTGCAGTTTTGAAAGAAACACATTGCACAGTACTGACGGTTTCACAGTTTTTAGGTATCAATGATTAGTGGTAGTCTTTGAAACCAGCATTTCATCCCTAAACTCTGTCGGCACAAAATCTGCATCTAGTGACATTTGCGTCACTGCTGGGTTAATGTGTGATACGTGCAAAAAAAAAAAAAAAATCAACATTCACCTCATTTTGATTAATTAAAAGAAATACCAGCACTCTCTGATTCTTTTTAACTTGGTTGCAAAGACTTGGACTAGTTTAAACGGCTCAAGGTGTGTAATGACGTTAAACCTCACTGTAACCTTGCTGTTTTTGCCAAGGTGCTTTTGCTGTCATGTTTGTGTGCTCAGCTCCCCTCCCCGTTTCTCAGGGTCTTCTTCCTGCACAAGAAAGCGATCAGCACCGTGCACAACCTGCTGCGCAGCCACGACTCGGACCCGCGTTACACCGAGCGCCAGGTCCGCGCGCACGTGGCTCAGCTCTACCTGCCACTCATCGGCATCGTCATGGAGACCCTGCCCCAGCTCTATGACTTCACAGGTGGGTGTGGTCCCAGTTTAACCCGTTCAGCGCCGTCGTTCTCCTTTTGAGAATTTTTTTTTTTTTTTTGAATTGGAGCATTTTTAACAGGCAGCATCGAAACATTTATTAGCATTATTTAAAAAAAAATCTTGAATTATATTGTGATAACTTAGTGTGATTTTGTTAATGGCAAAAAAACTGTAGTGTATCAAATGACACAAATACATTTGTTAGTCGAGTTTAAATACTTTTTAAAATAATCACACACATAAAAAAAGTTTCTAAGCTCCTGTTACGTTTTGGCAAGGTATCAACTGTGTGAGTAGATTTGATCATTTTGAAAGATTAAGTTTTATGTGTGTGTGTGTTTGATTAAGATCAGGATTTGAAAAGTTGCTTTAGTTTAACTGCATGCTTGCTCAAATTTCTAAGGTGAAGTATTTCGATAAAGAATCACTTCTATGGTGACCCGCTCTTTAGTGTGAGACACCTGCTGGTCAAACACTGTATTTCAGTAGTAATCTGTGACAAACCTGTTTTTCCAGCCAGAGAGCGCCCTCTAGTGTGCCCTCTAGAAAATGCAGGACAGGCTAACTAAACTGCATATGGCATTCACCTCCCTGCTGTCGTGAAGCAAAACACTTATAATGTCCTTGCCATCAGTTGCTTGTATCATTGTTAACGAATTGGCTGTTGCGTTGTTTCTGTAATCAAGTCCAAGGGGAATACCGTACAGCCTTTATGGGTTGATTTTCCAACGGTTGCCGTGCTTGACTCTGTTCCGTTGTTGTCGGGCGCACAGAGAACCACGCCCCGCGAGTTCGCCACGCCTCGGCGCCGGGTGATGACGTCGACTCGGACAACGGCAGCATGATCAGCCAGTCTGTCGCCATGGCGATCGCGGGCTCCCCTCTTCCTCACTACAAGACTCACCCCTTCCAGCTGCCTGCTGTGGTAAGAGAGACCCCTCCTGGTGCAGCGTCCCGCACGGACTCACTTCTGGAGAGTGCTTACAAAGTTTTAACTACAAGCTGTGGCCAAAAGTATTGCATTGCCTAGAATTTTAGAATTGACATCATTTTATATATATATGTTCTCCTTTTGAGGTATTTTATTCTAAAACTTGCATGGCAGTCTACTGGTGGACATAGACTCTGTAGCAATCACTGTAGCTGCACATTGTAAAAAGTGTCAGAAGCTGTGCACTGAAAGACAATGCCTGCTTTAATCAGATGTTTAGTTCCTGATCGAAACACAAAACTGCACTGTTAAGAGATGATGATGTCATGTTATTTATTTATCCACAGCGACTTACAGGCGTTCCAGGGCAGTACAGGGTTGCAATGCAAGCTTCATATTTAAATACAGTGTAGTTTTACATTAAGTGCAAATAATACCACTAAAATAACAAATAGGATGCAACAAGTTAGGATGACAGCAAGTTATATCTACAGTGACATAGAAGTATTGCAAGGATAGTGCATCAGCTGAGGATCCAGTAACGGAGTGCTTAGGTCAGGAATCCAGTTAAGAGATGATGTCATATAGGAGGTCATTGAATTGAATCCAGTTAAGAGATGATGTCATATTGGAGGTCATTGAATGGAATCCAGTTAAGAGATGATGTCATATTGGAGGTCATTGAATGGGATGCAGTTGTAACTGGCTGGCTTCTCTGTCTGTGTGTCCGTCCCTCAGCCGTCCCGGCAGTACAGCACTCTCTCCGCGGAGTCCAGCCGCAATCTGCTGGTTTGCTTCCTGTGGGTGCTGAAGAACGCAGACGAGGACGATCTGGAGAAGTGGTTCTCGGAGCTGTCCGTGCTGCAGATCAACCGGCTGCTGGACCTGCTGCACCTCTGTGTGTCCTGCTTCGAGTACAAGGTGCAGCCGGCCGGCCTCTCTGACTGTCTGTCTCTTCGTTGGCGTGCGTGCGTGTGTGTGTGTGTGTTTCTGTCTGTGTGTTAGTTTGTGTGCATCTGTTTCTGTGTCTGTCTGTCTGTTTCTTTTGTCTGTGTTTCTGTGTCTGTTTGCTTCTGTCTGCCGGTGCCCACATCTGCCTGTCTGCATGTCTTGTGTGCAAACTGAAGGCTCTCTCTCCCTTCCTTCCCTCCCTCTCCCTCCCTCTCCCTCCCTCTCCCCTCCCCCCTTCTTCCTTCCCCCTTCCTCCTCCCCCCTCTCCTCCCCCCCCCTCCCCTTCCCCCCTCCCCCTCCTCTCCCTCCCCCCTCCCCCCCTCTCCCTCCCCCCTCCCCCCCTCTCCCTCTCCCTCCCCTCCCCCCCTCTCCCTCCCCCCCTCTCCCCCTCTCCCTCCCCCCCTCTCCCCCTCTCCCTCTCTCCCTCTCCCTCTCTCCCTCCCCCCCTCTCCCTCCCCCCCTCTCCCTCCCCCCTCATTGGTGCAGGGGAAGAAAGCCTTCGAACGAATCAACAGCCTGACCTTCAAGAAGTCCCAGGACATGAAAGCCCGTCTGGAGGAAGCCATCCTGGGGACCATCGGGGCCCGACAAGAGATGGTGCGGCGGAGCCGGGGTATGACAGATATGTATATTTTAATATATATATTAATTTTTTTTTTTAAAAAAACACACGACAGGACATTACTGGACTGTGGGGAGCGGGGGATATAAAAGGGGTGCAAGGCCCTATTCACAAAGCATGAACTCATGGGTTGGCTAACGGACACCTTTTTTAAAGTGGTGTTCTTACAGTTTAATGGATTTATAAGTTGGTGTCCGTCCGGCCGTCAAAACGATTTCTCTGTCTCCCCGTCAGAGAGAAGCCCGTTCGGGGGCCAGGAGAACGTACGTTGGAGGAAGAACGTCACGCACTGGAGACAGAACACGGACAAAGTGGACAAGTAGGTCCAGCGTCTGCTCCAGAGATCGGCTGCTGTTTTTATCCGTTAACCTGCTCGTTTTTAACGTTCTGCTCCCTTCAAGGTGCAGCGGATTGCTTTCCAGTCTGTAGTCCTGCTTGCGTTTTCCTGTTTTAGAAGCAGCAGTGGTATCCATTTCTTACTCTCTCCCGTCGTGTGTTTGTCTTGCTGCAGGACCAAGGCAGAGCTTGAATACGAGTCTGTAGTGGACGGGAATCTGGCCACTGAAGCCACGCTGGTGGTGCTCGACACCCTGGAGATCATTGTGAAGGTGAGCATTCGCCAGCTCTCTCTCTGACACATCCAGGCCACGCAATACAATGCCAACTGACAAACTGGATTCAGAATGAGTTTCTTATTTCAAGACCCTTTTTTTACTAAACTTAAGTTTTTAAAAGTGTTTTTTTTTTTTTTTTTTTTTAACCTCCTATGTTAAACGGTGCTTTGAAAAATGCGAATAAACTAACAGACCCAATTTAATATAATAAGAAAAATGTCAAAGCCAAGAATAAATCAGTAAAAAAGAGAACTGCATTTATTCTTGGCTTTGGAGCCCAAGTAAGAAATCAGTGTTGTTTAGGATAATTAAATGGAGTCCCAGTGGGTCACAGCTAAATCAGTTTTTGAAAAACCCAGTGCTATTTTCTGCCTTGGTGAATCATCCGTCACTCTGTGTTTTACCGGTCCTGCTAACACTCTCTCTCTCTCTCCAGACGGTGCTGCTGTCTGAGACGAAGGAGAGCATTCTGGGAGGGGTCCTGAAGGTGCTGCTGCACAGCATGGCATGTAACCAGAGCGCCCTCTTCCTGCAGCACTGCTTCGCTACGCAGAGGGCTCTGGTCTTCAAGGTAAGCGGTGCCCTTTGTGTTTTGTTTGTACAGTGTGTGACGTTTCTGTTTTTGCTCTAAACTGTCTTGCTGTGTTCCTCCTCCTCCTCCTCCTCCTCCTCCTCCTCCTCCTCCTCCTCCTGCTCCTCCCTGCAGTTCCCTGAGATGCTGTTTGAGGAGGATACAGAGCTGTGTGCGGATCTCTGTCTCCGGCTTCTCCGTCACTGCAGCAGCAGCGTGGGATCCATACGCAGTCACGCCAGCGCCTCCCTCTACCTGCTCATGAGACAGAACTTCGAGATCGGGAACGTAAGTGCCACCCTCGGCGCTTCAAAATCACAGCCTGGGAGCTGGGGGGTGCAGCCTGGCACGGTTCGCCTGGCTGGCTGGGGTTTGAAACAGAAATTCACAAAACTTTACTGTTTTAGAGAATATGTTGTGTGTTTAAGTAGTAATACTTAAAGGAATCTTTTTATATAATATTATATAAGGAGGCTGTGTGGTCCAGTGGTTAAAGAAAAGGGCTTGTAACCAGGAGGTCCCTTTTCAAATCCCACCTCAGCCACTGACTCATTGTGTGACCCTGAGCAAGTCACTTAACCTCCTTGTGCTCCGTCTTTCGGGTGAGACGTAGTTGTAAGTGACTCTGCAGCTGATGCATAGTTCACACACCCTAGTCTCTGTAAGTCGCCTTGGATAAAGGCGTCTGCTAAATAAACAAATAATTTTATCTGAGAAATTTTTGACCTAGAATTCATATTTCTATATCCCCTTTCATCACAAGGAGCCAATACAGAATTAAATAAAACAGAAATTTTAAACAAATTTAAAAAGTTCACGGTCTGTGTGTTTGCGAGACGGATGGGAGTGTCGTGTAACCCTAACGCTCCGTCTCTGGTTCAGAACTTTGCCCGCGTGAAGATGCAGGTCACCATGTCCCTCTCCTCGCTGGTGGGCACGTCTCAGAACTTCAACGAGGAGTTCCTGCGCCGCTCTCTCAAGACCATCCTGACCTACGCGGAGGAGGACCTGGAGATCAGAGACACCACCTTCCCCGAGCAGGTAGGGAGCAGCGGTGTGAGCGGCCCCCGTGAATCGGAGAGCTGGGAGGCTTTCTTTACATGGAGGGGTGTATTGGGGTACATGACCAGCAACATACAGCTAGGGACAAAAGTTTTGCATCGCCTAGAATTTTAGGGTGGAGACGTTAAAATATACAAACATAATTTAG
This sequence comes from Acipenser ruthenus, assembly GCF_902713425.1. Taxonomy (NCBI): domain Eukaryota; kingdom Metazoa; phylum Chordata; class Actinopteri; order Acipenseriformes; family Acipenseridae; genus Acipenser; species Acipenser ruthenus. The sequence goes on along the minus strand of NC_081224.1, from coordinate 939,716 downwards.
ATATTTTTATTTAACATCATGTAATTAAAAGAAACCACAAAATGATATCGAAAAAGTCTACCGGAAGCCATAATAGTAGTACAGTAGTATTTCATGTTTAGATTTTGAAATGGCTTTTTTTTTCTTTTTTACATTTGCATGAAGTTTATGGAAAACTACAAAGCGACGGTATGCAATTTCAGTATGTTAACGTCACATTATTCAGCAGCTTTCATTCGACTCTATGAAGCACGATTAGTTCATTCTATAGGGTGATGCCCAGCCCCTGGCTGTAGCTGTACGTGAGCTGTAATTGCAATGCAGAGCCCTGCATTGTGAGCCGCAGCGAGGGTGCTAGCGTGTGTGTGTCTGTGCTTTCAGGTCCAGGACCTTGTGTTCAATCTGCACATGATCCTCACAGACACTGTGAAGATGAAGGAACACCAAGAGGATCCAGAGATGCTCATTGATCTCATGTACAGGCAAGTAACCTCCCCCACCCCACCCCACCCCACTCCACCCCACTCCACCCCACCCCACTCCACCCCACCCCACTCCACTCCACACGTCCCATTCACATTCACTCTGCTGCAGTCCTGCCTGTGCGGTTTTTAATTTAACCTCATTTTATCATGTGTTTTTTTTTTTTGTTTTTTTTAATCACTTATTTAACAGCATGTAATCAAAGAAACTATAAAATGTTATCTCAAAAAAAGTCTACCGGATGGAATGTCACATTTTTCAGTTAAGTAGATGGGACTATTACATAGCGGTGTGCAGTATGTTAACGTCACATTATTCAGCAGGTTTCATTCCACTTTATGAAGCTAAATTATGGGCAGCAGTGTGGAGTAGTGGTTAGGGCTCTGGACTCTTGACCGGAGGGTCGTGGGTTCAATCCCAGGTGGGGGACACTGCTGCTGTACCCTTGAGCAAGGTACTTTACCTAGATTGCTCCAGTAAAAACCCAACTGTATAAATGGGTAATTGTATGTAAAAAAAAATAATGTGATATCTGTATAATGTGATATCTTGTAACAGTTGTAAGTCGTCCTGGATAAGGGCGTCTGCTAAGAAATAAATAATAAATTCATTCATTCTACAAGGTGACGCAAAACTTTTTGGCCACAGCTGCACATTCCCGTGTTTGCTCTGCAGTGACCCCCTCCGTCTCTCTCTCTCGTCTCGTCTCCCCTGCAGGATAGCGAAGGGTTACCAGAACTCTCCGGACCTGCGGCTGACCTGGCTCCAGAACATGGCCGGGAAGCACTGTGAGCGCGGGAACCACGCCGAGGCCGCCCAGTGCCTGGTCCACTCCGCCGCCCTGGTGGCAGAGTACCTGAACATGCTGGAGGACTGCCGGTACCTGCCCGTGGGCTGCGTCACCTTCCAGGTGAGACCCCGACCCCCCCCTCCCCTCCTCTCCTCTCCTCTCCTCTCCTCTTCCCTTCCCTCGCTGAATCACCTTCCAGGTGAGACCCTGACCCCCTCCCCTTCCGTCGCTGAATCACCTTTCAGGTGAGACCCCGACCCCTTCGCTGAATCACCTTTCAGGTGAGACCCCGACCCCTTCGCTGAATCACCTTTCAGGTGAGACCCCGACCCCCTCGCTGAATTACCTTCCAGGTGAGACCCCAACCCCCCCCTCGCTGAATCACCTTCCAGGTGAGACCCCAACCCCCCCCTCGCTGAATCACCTTCCAGGTGAGACCCCTCCCCCCTGTGTTTGTTCTTCTGCCGCCGCGGTTAACGCTGTCCTGACCCTGCTGTCCTGTTTCGATCGCAGAGCATTTCCTCCAACGTGCTGGAGGAGTCGGCGGTGTCGGATGATATCCTGTCCCCCGAGGAGGAGGGCATCTGCGCGGGGAAGTACTTCACTGAGAGCGGGCTGATCGGCCTGCTGGAGCAGGCAGCTGCTTCCTTCCACATGGTGAGTGACGGGATCCAGACCCTGCTCTCGCCGCAAAGCCCAGGGTTTGAAACCTGATTCCAGGAGACAGAAAGACCTAGTCTGAGGTTGCTGTATCAAACCCCAAGTCTCCCTGGTGTGCCGTGCAGTGACACTGAAACCTGGTCTCCTGAAAACAAGTTCCAAGCCACAAAGCTTCTTTGTGCTCCCTCAGCTTTAGAGATATGACCGCGGCAGTTTGGTTTGAGTCTTCATTGCAGCGTTTCTCAGCAACAGGACACTGTTCCCTTCCCCTCCCTCCCCCTCCTTCCCTCCCCCTCCTTCCCTCCCCCTCCCTCCCCCTCCCTCCCCCTCCCTCCCCCTCCCTCCCCCTCCTTCCTTCCCCTCCTTCCTTCCCCTCCTTCCTTCCCCTCCTTCCTTCCCCTCCTTCCTTCCCCTCCCTCCCCCTCCTTCCTTCCCCTCCCTCCCCCTCCTTCCTTCCCTTCTTTCCTTCCCTCCTTCCTCCTTCCTTCCGTCTCTTCCATTGCAGGCAACCATGTACGAGGCTATCAACGAAGTCTACAAGATCCTCATTCCCATCCACGAGGCCAACCGGGACTTCAAGAAGCTAAGCACCCTCCACGGCAAGCTGCAGGACGCCTTCAACAAAATCAACAACCAGGTACGAGCGCGCGGTCCCGCAGCCGATTCACCTGCCACGGAGCCTCTTGACAGCGTCGCCTCAGCACGTGCCTTTCTTCAAGCGGGTCAGGCCCGGAGTGAACACTGGTAACCAGTTCATCCTCACGGTTCCTGCAGCGGCAGTGCAATGGTTATGTTGGTAGCTCAACAGCAGCTGCAATGGGATTGGTAGAATGCTACACCGATATGGTGACCAAAGCATCTTCAGTGGCTATGCAGACAGTTCCACTACGATGTTACCACGTGGTCACACAAGGGCTGCTACAAAGAGATGACAGTGGGATCATTTTCCTATTTTGACATAACGGCGACCCCATATTTTACATTGCTTTGTCTAGCAATTAAAAATAAATAGCCGTTTAAAAAAAGAATCCCTTTTCCCGATGAGTGCCAGCAGCAAAAAAAACCAAAAAAACGAAAATGGTTTCACGTGGTACTGTACACGTGAAAGAAATTCTCCTGTACATGTCTATCCTAAATCTTTCTCTTTTCTCCCTCCTTTTTCCTTTCCCCACCCTTCTCTTTTTTTGATCCCTCGTTTCTTTACAGAGCTCGGGCTGGGAGGTAGGCTTCTGTTTGTGTTTCAGTTTCTGTGTGTCTGTGAATGCACCCGCACGCACACACGCATGTTCTGCATGCTGTGGTCTTCCTGTCTGTGAAATGAGTCCTTTCCCCACTGATTGAAAAAAAAAAAAAACACCCTTAATTGTTATTATTGAAAATATTTAAATCTACAGCTATGGCCAAACGTTTTGCATCACCTAGAATTGTAGGATTGAGGGTTTAAAAAAATATATAAATTATATATATATATATATATATATATATATATATATATCATGCAATCAATTAATGTGTTTGTCTTTGCTATCTCTTTCAACATGTTCTGGTTGTTCATTTGATCCCCCTCTGCACACCTCACTTCTGGTAAGTCACCCTTTTAATTCTGTCTTTTAATTCGCATCCGAATGTAATTTAGAAGGGGCTGCAGCAAATTGCTGTAGGGTCAAACTAATAGAAAGCACTGCTAGGGTCAGTGCTGAATGATAGTTCTCACCTCTCAGTAGACCATGGCTTAGCTCTGTTACCAGGGACACAGATCCAGATAAATCTATTACAGTATATATTCTGGTCAGAAAGTTTAAGAAGCTTTGTAAAAACGTTTCGACAAGTCTTTACCAGCGTGTTCATGTGACAGTGAAGATCGCCACTGACTGGTCCTGTAGCTGATAGTCTGGATCTGGGTGAATTCTGCGCGGTCCGTGTCCAGGGTGCGCTTCACACCTCTTCTGTTCGTCCTGCAGGGTTTTGTTAGAGGATGTTCGGCACGTATTTCCGAGTCGGGTTCTACGGCTGCAAGTTTGGAGACCTGGACGAGCAGGAGTTTGTGTACAAGGAGCCTTCCATCACCAAACTGGCGGAGATATCCCATCGGCTGGAGGTATGCCGTCTACAGTGTACAGGCTGCTCCCCCTTGCTCTCGCTGAGCAGCTAGCCGTCACATGACAACATGACACTGCTGTACGGGGTCTTCACAGGACTCCTGAGTGGCTTCGGCAGCAAGAACCACGGTTTTGTTTGGCTTTTAAGTTAAATTCAGTGGAATCCAAAAACTCCCAGCTATCTTCTGATTTCCTCATTCCAAAACGCTGGCTGTCAGCTCTGCCTGTTCTACATTGCTCTGTCCCAGTGTTTTCTTTTACCCTTTTCGGAGCCCCAGTTGAGAAACTATACATATTATTCAAGGGTGTAGTTTAAGATTGCAGTCGCTTTTCTGCTCCCTCGTACAGTGACTCCGCTGTCTGACCTGAATATTTTCTTTGCAGGAATTTTATGCAGAGCGCTTCGGAGACGAGATGGTGGAGATTGTCAAGGACTCGAACCCAGTTGTCAGGTCCAAGCTGGATCCCAACAAGGTAAACCTTTCAGCCCGACGAAAAAGAAAGCTCCTAGTGCTCTTTTTTTTTGTCGCTTTGCTTTAGGCAGTGCTGTGGCTTACTCCATGTCTAAATCTACATGCATACAGAGAGGTCTTCGCCAAAGTGTGGTCATTCTCTGAATTTTAAATTCCCTGACGGGAACGTCTAACGCATAGATCTTATATCTTTTGCTTTTAAAGCTATTCCTGAGTACAGCCTTTACTTGTAAGTGAATGCATCCTGTTCAGGGTGTCTCGTCGGGAGACGTCATTTCACACAGTTTGAGCAGCAAGATACCGTCTCTTTTATGAGAGACGCCCAACCCACAGCCTATTACAGACCAGTCCCCTCTGTTTTGTTTCCCTCGGTCCTGTTTGGGTGTTTTCTGAATCCCTCCCGTCTCCCCTCCCAGGCCTACATCCAGATAACTTACGTGGAGCCGTTCTTCGACAGCTACGAGCTGAAGGACCGAATCACCTACTTCGACAAGAACTACAACCTGCGCAGCTTCCTGTACTGCACCCCCTTCACGCTGGACGGGCGGGCGCACGGGGAGCTGCAGGAACAGTACAAACGCAAGACCATCCTCGCCACCTCGCACGCCTTCCCCTACATCAAGACCCGCATCAACGTCACGCACAAGGAGGAGGTGAGGGGCTGGCGCAGCCTTCGGCACGCCAGCGCTGCTGTTGGGAGTCGTAGTTTTAAGGCTAGATTTGTTTTTTTTCACGGTTATCAAGGATTTTATGATTTCCGTGTCATAGGTACAGCTCTGGCCAAAAGTTTTGCATCGCCTAGAATTTTTTGGATTGAGACATATATATATATATATATATATATATATATATATATATATATATATATATATATATATATATATATATATATAGAACTTAATTTTTTATCTATTTTAATTTATTTAACAATAATGATAGAAACTAAAAAATGATATTGTGAAAGTCTACCGGAAACCGTATTATTATTATTATTATTATTATTATTATTATTATTATTATTTATTTCTTAGACGCCCTTATCCAGTTACAAGATATCACATTATTTTTACATACAATTACATTATTTTTTACACATTATTTTTACATACAATTACCCATTTATACAGTTGGGTTTTTACTGGAGCAATCTAGGTAAAGTACCTTGCTCAAGGGTACAACAGCAATGTCCCCCACCTGGGATTGAACCCACAACCCACCAGTCCAGAGTCCAGAGCCCTAACCACTACGCCACAGGATTTCAAAATGTTACATTTTTACAATTGTCAGTTTTTCGTTAAGTATATGGGAAAACTACAAAGCGGTGTGTAATTCAATACGCTAACGTCACATTATTCAGCAGGTTTCATTCGAACTTTACGATGTAAAAATTCATTCGTTCTGTACGGTGATGCGATATTGACTATAGGGAGGCTGTGTGGTCCAGTGGTTAAAGAAAAGGGCTTGTAACCAGGAGGTCCCCGGTTCAAATCCCACCTCAGCCACTGACTCACTGTGTGACCCTGAGCAAGTCACTTAACCTCCTTGTGCTCCGTCTTTCGGGTGAGACGTAGTTGTAAGTGACTCTGCAGCTGATGCATAGTTCACACACCCTAGTCTCTGCGAGTCACCTTGGATAAAGGCATTTGCTAAATAATTCTTTTTTTTTTTTTTTTAATATAAGCATGTCATTCTGCTGGCAGTAGGCCTGTGTGCCGCTGTGTGGGGGGGATCCAGTTCTGTGTAGAGAGGATTGAGGTCCTGTTGTGTGTGTGGAGAGGATTGAGGTCCTGTTGTGTGTGGAGAGGATTGAGGTCCTGTTGTGTGTGGAGAGATTGAGGTCCTGTTGTGTGTGGAGAGGATTGAGGTCCTGTTGTGTGTGGAGAGATTGAGGTCCTGTTGTGTGTGGAGAGGATTGAGGTCCTGTTGTGTGTGGAGAGGATTGAGGTCCTGTTGTGTGTGGAGAGATTGAGGTCCTGTTGTGTGTGGAGAGGATTGAGGTCCTGTTGGGTGTGGAGAGGATTGAGGTCCTGTTGTGTGTGGAGAGGATTGAGGTCCTGTTGTGTGTGGAGAGGATTGAGGTCCTGTTCTGTTCTCTCCAGATCATCCTGATCCCCATCGAGGTGGCGATAGAGGACATGCAGAAGAAGACGCAGGAGCTGGCCTTCGCCACACACCAGGAACCCGCCGATGCAAAGATGCTGCAGATGGTTCTTCAGGGGAGCGTGGGCACCACTGTGAACCAGGTACTCCGCAGGGCTGCCCGCTCCGCAGTGAGCACTGGAGGGGGCAGATCTGACCGCGATCCGTCCCTGAAAAGGATCCGAGAGCTTATTTGCAGTGCAGCCCTCGCTTCACGCTAAAAGAAAATTATACAAGTCTACAGCTGTGGCCCAGTTGCCTACATAAGACCAAGGTCTATTTGGTAGTGACTCTGCTGCAGCAGCAGTTGGTGATGCATAGTTCACCCCCTAGTCGCTTTGGATAAAAGCGTCTGCTAAATGACTAATTTAATAATGTTAGATTTCGAACAGGTGCATTTTTTTTTTAATTTGTCAGTTTTTTCGTTAAGCATACAGAAAACTACAAAGCGGTGTGTAATTCAGTATGTTAACGTAACATTATTCAGCAGGGTTTCGTTCGACTTCATGAAGCAAAATGAGTTATAGGGTGATGCAAAACTTTGCAACATTGAGTGGTCCGTGTTTTACTGCTAATCTGTGAAACCAACTCCTTGGTGTTTTATAGTTACAGATGAGATATCCTGACGTTATGGTATGGAATTAAAATGCTCCGTCTTTTCTCATGTTTCCCAGGGACCGCTGGAAGTGGCCCAAGTTTTCCTGACTGAGATCCCAGACGACCCCAAACTGTACCGTCACCACAACAAGCTGAGGCTCTGCTTCAAGGACTTCACCAAGAGGTGAGGGGGCGTGGAGAGCTATTTTAAGAGCTGCAGCCCTAACTTGAATCTGTTTTGAATGCAGAAGCAGCTTGGTAGGGTTGGGGTCGGGGGCAGTATGTGACGTACGCCACACAGTACCTCCCTCTCCGAACATTCAGGGTTCAGAGGCGTCGCCGCGGGGAGGAGGGGAGCTTTAACCCAGCGGCTGTGTGTTTCAGGTGCGAGGACGCTTTGAGGAAAAACAAGACCCTGATTGGGTCGGACCAGAAGGAGTACCACCGCGAGATGGAGAGGAACTACAATCGCCTGAAGGAGGCGCTGAACCCTCTCATAAACCACAAGATCCCACAGCTTTACAAGCCCCTCATCGCACACGCCAGCCACAGGTGAGAATATGTATTATAATTAATAATACTTATTAATTATTATTTATTTGGCAGGTGCCTTAATCCATGGCGACGTACAGCTGTTACAGGGCAGTAAAGGGTTGCAATGCAAGCTTAATATTTAAGTAATGTAGTTTTACAGTAAGTGCAAATACTAATAAAATACAATAGGAGGCTTTGTGGTCCAGTGGTTAAAGAAAAGGGCTTGTAACCAGGAGATCCCCGGTTCAAATCCCACCTCAGCCACTGACTCATTGTGTGACCCTGAGCAAGTCACTGAACCTCCTTGTGCTCCGTCTTTCGGGTGAGACGTAATTGTAAGTGACTCTGCAGCTGATGCATAGTTCACACACCCTAGTCTCTGTAAGTCGCCTTGGATAAAGGCGGCTGCTAAATAAATAAACAAATAATAATATTGGCAGCAGTATTTCATGTTTCAGAATGTCAAATTTTTTCAGTTAAGTAGATGGGAATATTACAAAGCGGTGTGCAATCCAATATGTTAACGTCACATTATTCGGCAGGTTTCTTTCCACTTTATGAAGCTAAGTTCTGAGCAGCAGTGTGGAGTAGTGGTCAGGGCTCTGGACTCTTGACCGGAGGGTCGTGGGTTCAATCCCAGGTGGGGGGGACTGCTGGGACGAATCGCATGGGGAAATTAAACCTAAACAGTAGAGCTAGGAGGTCTTCCTGTCAGCATTCACTGCTTCTGTATCCAAGCGAAAGTTTGTTGTAAAACACATTTCTTTTTTTTTCCCGTTTCTTCTGTAGGAACTCCTTCAACAGATCAAGCCTTCGCAGAGTGGAGGGTTGAGAAAGCAAATACTGGTCGACGTTTTAAAACTACGATTGAAGGACTTTTATTTTTGGAAGGGGGGGGGGGTGTAATGGAAAGGTAACAGAAGGAAAAAAAAAAAAAGAAACTTACTTTTATTTTATTAAATCACAGCTGGGAAAGTATTCAGGTTCGATGTAAAAGTGCCTCTTTTGGAAGTAGGAAAGTCCAGTATTTTTGTATTGCTTCAGCCGCTGCCTGGTCATTTGAGTCACGAAGCGCACGCATTCAGAGTGCCCTGAACGCGCACGTCATTATCTCTCAGCGTGTTGCAGGGAGAGGATTGCAACGCAGACTTTATCTTCATTCTCATCCTGAAAACCAAATGGAGATTCTATCAACCGTACCTGCCTGTTGAAATCCCCACGGAGTCCTGCAAGGTTTTACAACTATCTCAGGGTTTCTAGCTTGTTTGCCACTGCAATAATATACCGTCCTGCAATCCAGTCCAAAGCCAGCTATACCATAGACAAGTGTGTGTGTGTGTATATATACACTGCATATGTAAATCTAGATTGCAAGGTGAATTTGTGAGGCTTTCACTTAAACACATTAGTCTGATATATAACTCCAGGTTGATGACCGATGTAGATGTATTATATAGTGAAATACCTGTTTTTTTTAAACTGATTTGCCATCCATTTTGCTGACAAAAATTGTTTCCTTCTTTGAGTTAACCCGATCACCTCTGATTTACCTTGCTTGTATCAGGGACCCGTCCGTTTCCAGACCTGCGTAGCCCACAGCACTACGCTGGTCTCATGAAAGCACAGTCACTCATGCGTACAGGCACGGCTGCTGCTATGGGCGGTGCCAGGTTCTGGACAGAGAGAAGCGTCGCTGCGTGAGGTCGCGACGCTACATAGGATTCAGTCACGCGTTGCATACAACACTTACAAACCAAATATTAACTGGAAAAACATTACTACAACTCGGTTTGAAAAAAAACACAAAAACGGCAAAATTTGACTTGCTTCCCTGCACAGCTTCATTATGAAGTGCTGGGCACAGAGCTGCGTTTACACTCCAGGCTGCATTGTAGGAATAACGAAACGGTAAACCGACAGAGAGAACGACAGTGGCTTTCTTCTACAGGGCCGTGCTGGACAACAAAGTGACAGCGTCCAGCATTTACTGGAGCACGTTTACTGTGCTGGAGAATGAAGGAGTCTGACAAATTAATATAGGGAGAACCCAACTATGTATGTTCTCACATCATCACACTGTGTACTTTGAAGAAGTCACTTTCACTGCTAGTTTTAGTTTTTTTTTTAGACCGATACCTGAAGTTATGTCACAAAGGGGGGCCAGATTACTCAACAACATTTCCATTTAAGTTGTACAGATTTTAGTATTTTTGTTTTTAGACTTTATTTTTCTTTCTATCAAGGACACTAATTTATCCTTTTAATAAAGAATGACCCAAAGACTCATTTCACTGATCCCCGGGTGGACTGGGTCATATCAGGGGACCAACTGAACCCATATAAATGAAATGCGATAATGACTTCGGGAAGAGCAGCAGGAATTTTGTATTGTACAACAAAGCCCTGTGCTTTGAATCGCAGGTGCATGGTTTTATATGCGGGGCCCGGAGAGATTCCTGTTGCACGGTTTTGTTTTAACAGAACTCGTGTCTTATTACCTGGAGACTGTGAATGGGAGACAGCGAAAATGAGATTATTCAACTCCTGACACGACACCACTGAAGTAACTCTCAATCTCTTCATTATCCTTTGCTTTCTTGTGGTTCTATATAATTATATACTGTGTGTGTGCATTACCACTTGACTGCTGATAAATTAAGATTGTTTAAATCATTTGTTTTATTTATTCTTGAATGTTTTTATTATTTTTTTTTTTTTTGCAGTTTCAGTGTAATTTGTATTGCTTTGTAATAAAAAAAAACTAACTTGTTTTGGTTGAACTGTGTATCTGCCTTTTTGTAAGGACAGCATTGAACAGTTTAATGTGTCAAAGGCACAATAGAAATGTGTCCAAAATCTTACCCAGTCAGTGCGTCAGCCCCTACACTGTGTACCAAGAATTCATTCAAGTACTGCTGAGCGATCTACAGCACCATGAAGCAGCTCTCTGTGGCTGGCTCAGTTGAGAGTGAGGTTGACTTTGATTCTCATTACAGCTGTGTATTATCTCCTTTTCAGAAATATTGTTTCACTGGTTTATCATTATATTACGCTGGGCGGCAGTGTGGAGTAGTGGTGAGGGCTCTGGACTCTTGACCGGAGGGTTGTGGGTTCAATCCCAGGTGGGGGGACACTGCTGCAGTACCCTTGAGCAAGGTACTTTACCTAGATTGCTCCAGTAAAAACCCCTGTATAAATGGGTAATTGTATGTAAAAATAATGTGATATCTTGTAACAATTGTAAGTCGCCCTGGATAAGGGCATCAGCTAAGAAATAAATAAAAAAAAAGTAAGGATAGATCCTGGATTTTACCCACTCCAAGGAAAACAGCAATTACTATATTTAATTAACCAATTCTTTATTATAAAGGGTCAGGTTTGATGTCTGATATTGGCATAATACTCCACCAGATAGCTATCAAAATGTAGTGGCCAGTGACCAAAATGTTGGGGTGTTCACACCTCGGATGCAGGTGAGGGGGCGGGGTACAGGGGGCAACCTCACTGGTAGAAGCACTGACTAGTGGATCCGTTTCTTGTTGGAAGCGATAAAATAAGTTTGACCTAATAAGACTAGATCAGCTACAAATAATAATTGAGAAACACCAAGAAAAAAAGCCTGACTTTGCTATGAACAAGATTTAAGATAATGCAGCGTTTCACGCAGGAGGCAGAAGAGAAGGAGACAACACGCTGCTTTCAGGTTCAAAGCATTATTCAGAAGCCACCTCTAAGCAACCTGTAAACCACAATGAGCGTGCAACGCCCCCTTTTATAACTTAGCTCCGCCCCTTTATGCTAATCGAGTGCCACAGGGACAGAGCGAACCCGCAACTACAGGGAATACAGACGAGGGGAGAGGAGCCCAATATCAACAGCACATAGACAGTGGAGACAAGAGGGAATACACAACGCAAACAATAAGAAGAATATAAGAAGTGAGATGTTGAAATAAGACAAAGATATTAAAAAAACGCCGAATGTCCTTGATTCTAAATCAATCACAATGACGTAGTTTGTTTCTCTCCCAGCCCCAGCCCCAGCCCCAGCCCCAGCCCCCCAGCCGATAATTTATATAGACCTAATAAAATACCGATCAGCTACAAACAAACACTTTAAAAAAAAGTTATTTAAAAAACACTTGGTAAAAAAACTGACGCGGCTATCAACAAGATTCAAAATATTATATTAACATTACAATACAGATAACCTGTACGGTATATTTAATAACCGATTACGCCAAACAGGCACTAGTGGTCGCTAAATTAACCAAAAAATAATTGCCGTACACAGATATTACTGCGCATAGGTTAAAACACAGGCGGAGCAAGATAAAAGCAGATTAAAACTGTGAAAATAACAAAGACGACAAATAACATTAACTTAAAAAAAGTTAGACAAATGTGTTATTTTAATATTTAAAACAGCTTAAAAGTTGTTTCTGTTTTTCCACAAATTAACACACTATGCACATGTATAGCCTCGGTTGTCTTTGCACATGCGCGCTGCTCACCGTGCTCGCTAACCGGCTGCGCTCCAGCGAGACATTTTTAAGCCAATCATAGCCAGTCCAGGCAGCCGGCTGGCTGCTACTGCGCATGTGCACAAACACAGCCCGGCTTCAGCCCATTAAACAGACGGGATGAACGGCATTGCTGATGTGCCAGTATCACGTGAGAGGGGGGAATGAAACGCCCAGCGGAGAATCGCAATACCAGTCCGCTTATAATAAGCGGAATTGGGCTTGGAAATTCGCTTTAATTGTCAGGTCTCGAATTTTATAATCCTCCTATCCCCACTTGGGCTTGTTTTGAACGGCAGTGCCGCTTTTTTTTTTGTCGTGAGACTTGCCAACACTGCTGTAAGCAGTAGGGGATGCAGAATTTTATGGGATACAGAATATTATCCCATAAAAGATTTTATGCCCCGGTAACACGAACAGCGCCCGATCTACCAAAGAAAACAAGACCCATTGCGTGTTAGCTTAACGTGGCTTGAAACTTGTTGCGTGTGAACTGTGTTTGCAGTGGCTGTATTTACCAAACTGAATTTTTGTGGAGGATATGAAAATATTGGTTTGTTTTATTCAATTTATAAAATTCAATTTTTTTTATTAAATACACTACAGTGTTATCAAAGTAGTTTGTAGTTGGATATATTTTTCCTGAGTATTTTGTATTGAAAAATGCATGTATTTTGCCTGCATACACACCAATACTTTCAAATTATGTATGAATGGAAGTTTATAGTTCCCAGTCGACCTTTTTCTTGTGGGCAAGTGTCGAAACGCCCACCCCACGGACCACGGACCGTCCAGCTAAAATAATGCTTAGTTGACTTTGTAATTGTCTCTTAATTTTGAAGCAAAAACTGGAAGACATTCTTACCGTGGTTTCCCCGTCCCCGGATCACCCCTCTTCACGCTGCGAGCCGGACGCAGCTGTGCCTGGTTCTGCTTAATTACAAATACAGGCTAAGCCTGGAGAGGCGTTCTTCATATGGAAGCCACGTTTTAGTATTTAAAATGTCATTAACCCATTAAAGTGACATTATCCTCAGTTGAAAGACAATTCAGTTAACCGCAGAAGTCTAAAATGCAATGTATCAAATTTTACATATTTTATTTACATAAATAAATACAGCTTCTTTTTTTTAAGAAATATTAATTTGGTACATCATGTGGTAAAAAAAAAAGTTGGAAAAAACCCAAATACATAAATAAGAAACAGCAGCAAACTCGGACACAGTGAATAAATATAAACTCTAACATCAAACCCACTTCGCTTGGTTTGCGTTAAACGGCTTTCTCCACAAGAGGGAGCGGACCGCAACACTTCCGGTAAGGTCACATCGGACACCTCTCTCAGACATAGCAAACTGACTCACTTCCGGTAAGGTCACATTGCTTTCCAAAATGGCTGAGAATTCTGCTGTCAAAGAAGAGGCGACCTGCTCAGTGGAGGTGACGCTGGACCGGGACTCTGTCCGGCCGGTTTATGATTACCTGAACCGGCCTCGGGGCCGGCCCCGCCTCCCTGACTGGGCTCGCACCCCGCGGCGGTTGAAGGGACGAAAGAAGTACGATGCGCGGCGGGTTTATCTCGGGGAGACTCACGGGCTCTGGTGCAAACTGAGACGACGAACCCCTTACTGGAGTGACAGCGAGTTTGCCCAGTACCTCCTCAAACTGGAGGGCAGATACGGGGAGACTTACCGGGAGAAATACGGGTACTTTCCAATCCAGAAACCTGCCCGCTCCCTTTAAAACATTCTGCTGGCCGGGGCATGTCCAAACACAGGGACGGTAATAAGGCTATTGCATAGCGGCGCCACCGCATTCCTGGTTTTACGACGAGCTTGATTAGCCACAGCGTATACAGCTAACAAGCTCAGGCGTGTCTTATTAAACTCCTACTAGAACCAGTAATGGATCAAACTGCTAAGCAACGGGGGGTCTTGTTTAAATACATTACTGTAGCAAATTCAGTTATTGGTGAAGAGAGGCATGTGGATGCAGGTGTCAGGTAGCGTTAATACTACCGTGGCGTCATCTTTCCTTACGAGGCGGAATCTGTCCATGAAAGAGCTTGTTTTCGACTCCAGCTACATCTGCATACTTCCTATCAGGATAAAGAAAGTGTTTCGAAGTCTGTCTGTTGAGTTTTTTATTCGTGTGTGTTCTGCAGACCTAAAAATCTTCTTTTTTGATGTCTTTTAGCAAACAGCTGATATGGGAGATATATACTGGGAAACCACAAGGTAAGTCGCCTGTAGATTTGATTTCTACAAGTTTTTACAGCAAAATGTAATTTATCTAAACTTCTTTATTTATTTATTTTTGTTAAATAATTTAAATTACTAATGATACTAGATAATGAACCGCTTTTGAATTTGTTCTCACAGTGAGTGCATGAACCGCTTTTGAATTTGTTCACACAGTGAGTGCGTGCTCCGTGTCTCCTGCAGGGGGAGCAGTGCAATGTGACGTGGTTACTGTTCTCACAGTGAGTGCGTGCTCCGTGTCTCCTGCAGGGGGAGCAGTGCGATGTGATGTGGTTACTGTTCTCACAGTGAGTGCGTGCTCCGTGTCTCCTGCAGGGGGAGCAGTGCGATGTGATGTGGTTACTGTTCTCACAGCAAGTGCGTGCTCCGTGTCTCCTGCAGGGGGAGCAGTGCGATGTGATGTGGTTACTGTTCTCACAGCGAGTGCGTGCTCCGTGTCTCCTGCAGGGGGAGCAGTGCAATGTGACGTGGTTACTGTTCTCACAGTGAGTGCGTGCTCCGTGTCTCCTGCAGGGGGAGCAGTGCGATGTGATGTGGTTACTGTTCTCACAGCGAGTGCGTGCTCCGTGTCTCCTGCAGGGGGAGCAGTGCAATGTGACGTGGTTACTGTTCTCACAGTGAGTGCGTGCTCCGTGTCTCCTGCAGGGGGAGCAGTGCAATGTGACGTGGTTACTGTTCTCACAGCGAGTGCGTGCTCCGTGTCTCCTGCAGGGGGAGCAGTGCAATGTGACGTGGTTACTGTTCTCACAGTGAGTGCGTGCTCCGTGTCTCCTGCAGGGGGAGCAGTGCAATGTGATGTGGTTACTGTTCTCACAGCGAGTGCGTGCTCCGTGTCTCCTGCAGGGGGAGCAATGCAATGTGACGTGGTTACTGTTCTCACAGTGAGTGCGTGCTCCGTGTCTCCTGCAGGGGGAGCAGTGCAATGTGATGTGGTTACTGTTCTCACAGCGAGTGCGTGCTCCGTGTCTCCTGCAGGGGGAGCAGTGCAATGTGATGTGGTTACTGTTCTCATAGCGAGTGCGCTGTCCGTGTCTCCTGCAGGGGGAGCAGTGCAATGTGATGTGGTTACTGTTCTCACAGCGAGTGCGTGCTCCGTGTCTCCTGCAGGGGGAGCAGTGCAATGTGAAGTGGTTACTGTTCTCACAGCAAGTACATGCTCCATGTCTCCTGCAGGGGAGCAGTGCAATGTGAACTGTCTGCACAGCCTGGTGAGCTGGTACGAGGAGCACCGGCTGACCTGTCCTCACGAGCCGCAGCTCCGATCCCTGGAGCCGGGGTTGGGCTTCTCCACCAGCGCGCTGTGGCAGTGCCAGGGAGGACACGGCTTCCACCAGCACCTCTCCTCATCGGACAGGGAGGCCAGCGACTTGGAGAACGAGAGCCACATCGACCCGGAGGAAACAACCAAGGATGGTACAACACACGCCATAAAAAATATAACAGCTTCCAGCACTGTAGCAGCGTAGTGGTACTTGAGGCATGGAGACTGAACTGCTCCCTCCCTCCCTCCCTCACCCCCCTAAGAGAAAGGGTGCTCCCTCCAGCCCAGGGCAGGCTTGAGACATGGAGACTGAACTGCTCCCTCCCTCCCTCACCCCCCTAAGAGAAAGGGTGCTCCCTCCAGTCCAGTCCAGTCCAAAATATGACCTTTTCTTTTGATCTCCTCTTTAAGTAATTGACAAATAGCTCTTCAGTAATCATTTTTAAAATTACAACCAATAAATAGTACTGGGGGGGTGAAGGATTGGATTTGTGTTCACAATGATTCCTTTCCGTTAAGCTTCAGTTTGACTTGATCAATCAGTAAACCTTGTGCTGGTTCCCATTCCCTTCCAGTTCTGATCCAGGGCTCTGCCACAGAGAACCAGCAACACCAGTGTCAGAGTGATGCTGTTTCATACAATCCAGCCCTGCTAGCACAATCAGACAGCTGCACTCAAGGTAACTGAACTAATGCCCAGCTTTCCTCCGATTTCTAAAGACTGTATTAATGCAGGGACACGAGTAAAAGGAACCAAACTACTTACAAAAGTCATTTCGATTGATTAGATTAGACTGCAGGGATTTTACATGTATTTAACTTGGCATTCTGAAAAAAAAAAATGTTTTAAATGTACGCCTTGAGAGATGTCTAAAAACCCATTTCATTATCTAGAAGTTTTACAGAACCAATATGCTGAACTTGGGGGAAGAGGATATGCATGCAAAGCTCAGATCTGCAACGTTGCAATAGCAAAAAGATATTTTCCAAGCCGAGCTCTGCAACCATGATGCAGATACCGACATTACAATCGACTGCTCTGCACTCCGCGATATCAAAAAGCGCTACGCTGCGAGGGCAGCACGCGGTCTAGATCTTTTCCTGCGAGCTCTGCTCTGTATTTTAAAGACGTTTTCTGTTTTTTTTCGTTGCAGAAACTGACGCCAAACGGCCCGTGTGTGAAAGCCTGGGTTTGATTGAGGCAGAAAGCTCTGACTGCAACTCGGACAGCATCACCACCATCGAAATACAAGACCCGGCACCGCTGAGGTAACCGGTGAAGAAACGCAGCTGCCTGTTGCCTGTCCGAGCTGCGTCTCGATGTCTTTCTAAGACCTTGTCTGTTTGTTCTCTCTTAGGCCAAAGAGACACGGGCAGGGGCTGTACATCGAGTCGGACGGTACCATCAAGACGTTTCGTTGCCCGTACGAGGGCTGCAGCCAGGTCTATGTGACAGTGAAAAGCTACCGGGTGTGTGGGTTTTTTTTGTAAAGGTGCCACGATCCATCGTAAATTGATTATTGATTGCATATGGCTTTTACGTTCAGTGATCAGTTAATCGCCCAACTTGGGAGCATTATATTACATTGATGGAAATAAGTCTTTTAATTGAACTTGCATTTGGAGTAATTAACTTTTGACATATTTTTCAGGGCTGGAAATAAGATTCCTATTGCATAGCAGTTTCACCCATTCCAGGTTTTGCTACGAGCTTGATTAGCCCCAGTGAAACTGCTATGCCATAGTAAACGCTTCTTAGTTATAAACTGGAGAGTGTGAAACTAGACCCTCCCCCCGACTGCCAGCTCAAATGTTCCGTCTTTTCTTTCAGAACCACGTGAATATCGTTCACAAGAAGGGCCGGACGGAGGTCTGCTCCCATCCTGGCTGTGGGAAGAAATTCTACCTGCTAAACCATCTTCAGCGCCACATGGTGACCCACTCAGGTATACTCTGAGTTAAAATTCCAGAACTCTTGTGTTGCTGTCCTATTTTTTTTAAGCAGTTCAGGGATGGAAATAAGACTCCCGTTGCACAGCAGTTTGATCCGTTCCTGGTTTTACTACTAGGAGTTTAAAAAGACACACACCTGGGCTTGTTACCTGTACACACTGTGCGGCTAGTCCAGCTCATAGTGAAACCTGGAATGGGTGACACTGCAGTAGGAGATATTCTGTATTTTATTATTACAATCTCTTTTTTCAAGGGAGACCTGGTCAAGAAAGTGATATATCATACAAAAAAAATATATATTCAAATGAGCACAACCAATAAAAACCAGTTAAATTTCAAAAAAATATACATTTAGGATCACCAGCCAAAAGAAAAACACGTCTCCGCTACATAGATTCCTTTAGAGATATTAAAACACGAAGTTTCAGTTCTTCCTGAAGTTTATTTCCGAGACCTTGGAGCAAGAAAACTGAATGCCTTTCCTTACTAACTTTAAATTTAGATCAGCCGGGGAGCTGAGATTCTCAGCAATACTGGAGGCAATTAGCAATTTACAGTGTGAAGGTAATTTAGGATTTTGCCAAGGATAGCCTGCTAAACAGTTCTGTACCAGCTTGATTGCAAACATCTTAAACAGAGGCACAGTAAAAACATGGAAGAAAATGACATTTTCAAGCCTCTCTTGCTTTTTAAGAAAGTTTAGCGAGCAGACGCTTTGCTGTGCTCTGACGCATTCCTGCTGCTGTTTCTAGAGACCCGGGATTTCACCTGCACGCTTTGTGACAAATCTTTCAAACGCAAGAACCATCTGGAGGTGCATCAGAGAACTCACACAGGAGAGACTCCACTGCAGTGAGTAGAGGGTCTGTCTGTGTCTCCCCTCCAACCACAGGGGACCAGGGGGGGGGGGGGCCAGGGGGTGAGAATTTACATTTTCACTCCGTAATCAGGGATATAGACACACTCCTGTGTGAAAATGTCAGACCGCTTTGTGCTTTAATGTGTGGAGCAGTGTGGAGTAGTGGTTAGGGCTCTGGACTCTTGACCGGAGGGTCGTGGGTTCAATCCCAGGTGGGGGACACTGCTGCTGTACCCTTGAGCAAGGTACTTTACCTAGATTGCTCCAGTAAAAAACCCAACTGTATAAATGGGTAATTGTATGTAAAAATAATGTGATATCTTTTAACAATTGTAAGTCGCCCTGGATAAGGGCATCTGCTAAGAAATAAATAATAAAAATAATAATTAGGCATCTTAAACAACATCTAAAAAGTCATGCATTTTATCCATTTGATATGCAGAAATATAACCCCCTTCCCAATCTCTCTCACTCTCTTTCTCTCTCCCTCTCCCTCTCTCCCTCTCCCTCTCTCTCTCCCCCTCGTCCTATTCAGGTGTCAGTACTGTGGGTTCCAGTGCCGCCAGCGGGCATCTCTCAACTGGCACATGAAGAAAAAACACACGCCTGCTGCTGTGCAGTACGACTATACTTGTGAGCTCTGCGGAAAGGGGTTCGAGAAAGCGGAGAGCGTGAAGTTCCACAAGCTGAAGAGCCACCCAGAGAGCACTGAGCGAGAGGGGAGGGGGGACACACACAGCCCCCCCGATTCCTAGGAGACCCCCCAAAACTCAACTCGCATCGCACTTCACCAAGACAGCATTTCCCACAACGTACAAAGCATCCATTTTTGTTGTTTTATTCAGAGCGCCTCCCTCTGGCCCCCGTAAGGACACGGGAAAGCCAGTATTAACACTACACGGTGATCTGATTCAAACATTCAAAATCCTAAAAGGTATAGACAATGTCGACCCAGGGGACTTTTTTGACCTGAAAAAAGAAACAAGGACCAGGGGTCACAAATGGAGATTAGATAAAGGGGCATTCAGAACAGAAAATAGGAGGCACTTTTTTTACACAGAGAATTGTGAGGGTCTGGAACCAACTCCCCAGTAATGTTGTTGAAGCTGACACCCTGGGATCCTTCAAGAAGCTGCTTGATGAGATTCTGGGATCAATAAGCTACTAACAACCAAACGAGCAAGATGGACCGAATGGCCTCCTCTCGTTTGGAAACTTTCTTATGTTCTTATAAAAAATAATAATTCACATTGACTGGGATGGCTTTTTCCAGTGTCTTCGGTACTGGGGTTCATGACGTATATATATATATATATATATATAAAAGCTCTTATTATATATATATATATATATATATATATATATATATATATATATATATATATATATATATATATATAATTATAATTTTTTTTTTTTCATAAGAGCTTGTTTTTTTAAGAGGCGTGGGTTTTTTTTCAACATTTCTACATGTTGCAAAAAAAATATTGAAACTCTTTTTCGCCATCAAATGTTTTTTGTACGTTCATGAAAACTATGAAAATATTCAACGATGTCTGGAATCCGGCAACACTGGCTGAGAAAGCTGGCTGTATTTGGACGCGTGAATGCAATATATATATATATATTAATATAATCATATCTTTATTTTTATATAGCGCCTTTCATAGTGGACCGCCAACACACAGCGCTTTACAGAGGTAGGCTGTGGATATGTCACAGTATTAACCAAGGGAGCTATTTTTTTTAAAGGAAACTTAAGAGAAGCAGTTTGATTGCTGTGCTTTTGCTGTTAGATTTATAACGCACCTTCGATGCAGGTGTAATTGTATATAAAGATGTATTAAAAGTAAATTCAGAAATTGTGAGCGAAGGGAAGGTCGTTAACTATGTTTAATTTCCTTTAAGAAAACGTACCTTCTACGTGTGGTGCCTGCTCGAAACGTTAGCTGCACAGACTTAGTAGTGGCACAATACACTAGTAAGCGACTTTCACTTTTTTGTTCTGGATGCATTGTGTTCTGTGTGCAACCATGCAACCGTGCAACAGTAAGATCCCTCAAGCAATGTTATTCAAGGAAGACCAATGTAAATCTCAACTGGGGTTCGGCGCAAACGATGTGTCTGGCTGGATGATGTGTCCCGCGTCTTCAGTTTCATGCGGGTGTCCTGGTTTGCCAAATTCCAAACTGAGCCCCACAAACACCGAGAGTCAGGTGACATGACGTGTGTTGTGTGTGTGACTCTGTAACAAATACAATATTTTGCACAGTTTAACAGGTGACGTATTTGTTTAAAATGCAAAACTGAGTAGTAATAATAATAATAATAATAATAATAATAATAATAATAATTATTATTATTATTATTATTATTATTATTATTATATCAGTCAATGTATAGTTGGATTCTGAATTTTTGTTGAACCCGTCTTGACTCGATTACAACAGCTTGCTTGTATTAACAGAACAATAGAAAAGTCGGTTTTCTTGAGGAATAAATGCTTATTTCAATGTAGATGCTGCCTTTATAATTGGGCTGTGACAACTGAAGTCTTTACAACCTGTTTTTCTGGTAAGTTATGTATCAGTGGAAGTCAGAATTTAATTGAGTTCAGATTTAATATGCATACACATAATTATTAACAGAAATGATAAGCCCCAGTATACGAAATGGAGGCTGAACTGTTCCCTCCCTCACCCCCAAAGAGAACGGGGTGCTCCCTCTGATCTATAAAATAACATTAAAAAGAAACTAGAAAAACAAAACCGACCCTTATCGTAATTCAAATCCTGGGGAACACGTTTATTTTAAAAAAAAAATAACAATAAAACTCACTTGGCTGATAACGCAATAATGCGAACTACAACTCCCATGATGCCACACCAAACCTCCATTGCGTCCACCTTGTGTTTCCACCAATAAGCTTCTTCCAGCCCAGCCTGAATGTATGACGTTATATCCTGGAGTGCAGTCGTCAGCTGAGAAAGGTGAGTAGGATTCTGTTTTTTAAACATATAATTTGCTGTAATGCATATATTTTGCTGTACAAGATGAATTACTTAAGCAGACCTGATTTTCGCCAGAATATATTTCTACATGCACATTCTTTATCGGATTATATTTTGTGTTTTGAAGAGGAAAGTGTTGGTTTTGCAACACTGCACGTCTTTGTACGAAGATCACTTTAATGTCGATAAACACACACGCTGTGAATAGCGTTTAAAAAAATGAACGAATCGCTCAGTCATATCGGTATGCAAGTTGGTTAGTCGGTATTTTAGATTCTGCAGAAAACGCGCTTGTTTCGCGTGTCGCTTTCCAAACAAAAGCGATATAATATAAACTTGAATTTCTACGAGACTAGACTGCGATATCCGACAAGCAGAGCAGAACCTAACCGGATGTCAATGTGAATAATCAGTACCGATGTGTTGTAATTCAATTTATTGCTCCAAAATATACGACGTTGTATTTTTTTTTTATGTAGTCGTAATATCTATTCATTGTATATCAAAAAAAGAGCCTACACCGCTCTTTGGTGTAAACTGTTAATAAATAATATATCAAATCTTAATATTATGAAAAAGGTGCGCTTTGCAGTCAAAAGTTGTTTTTTTTTCAAAAGTTTAGGAATATTAAAAAAATACCTGTAAGTCCATTGTTTTCGGATAGATTTAAATGAACCCATTAGGCAAATCACCAAAAACCAAGGCACTCTTACAAACTTACAGGCAAAATACCTTTATTAATGAGGCATATCTAAAGACAGGACACGAAAAAATAATAATAAATAAATAAATAAATGTATTTGATATATAATACATTTCTCTGTTTGATAGCTTAAGGTTATTTCCCCATTGACTTAAATGCATTAAAATAAATACATTATAATATATATATATATATAATTATAATTAACTCCTGTGTTTATGTGTAATGCATTGACTAACGTCATATCTATTCACAGTAACAACTTTTAACTGGGCATTGTTAGTTAATGGCAATCTCCTGGTTCTGTAGCATATTGATCATGCATTATTCAGGGTGGGGAGGATTAGGTATAATCTAAAAGGGTTTTTTTTTTGGGGGGGGGGGGGGGGGTTCTTACCTATTCTCCAAAATGCATTTCGGACCGGTTGTGAGGCAGCACTTACAGTAGTTGGTTGTTATCGTGGGTGTGTGTCGCTGTGTGTGTTGCAGGTGCTGATAAGACTTGGAAGATGGCCGGTGTTTACCTTACGCTCTCGCTGTTCCTGAGCTGTTCATTGGCTGTTGCCGTGGAGATCCAGAGACCCAGGGGGGTCTCGCTGTCCAGTGAGTATCAAGCCGCTGAGGAGACAGAGACCCGCTGAGTGTACAGCATGCGTGTTAATGTTTAAATGGAACGGGACTCCTATTGCATAGCTGTTTCACCCATTCCAGGTTTTAACGTTAGCTTGATTAGCCCCAGAGTGCAAGTAACAAACCTGGGTTTAATCAATTACAATTATAGCGGAACGGTTTGCTGAACTTGCAATATCATTGCCAATGCTATTCTGTTCAATTACAATTACGCTGCAGTAATTACAATTCGTTACAATTACACTAAATAGTAACATAAACCACTGGCCAAAATAGCCAGTAATAATCACAGCGTCAGGTTATTTGTTCCTTCAAAGTCTTTTACATATCCACACAAATGCTGTACACATGCAGTCTAGCACACAGTCAAAGCAGGGGCTTCCAATCCCGTTCCTGCAGGGCCAGGAATCCACTCCAGGTTTTACAGGTAAAATGAGATTCAGGGTCTGGATGGAGGTTTAGTTGGTTCTGTAAATAATTTAGAACAGGGTTGGAACAAAGACCAGGAGTGGAAGGGACGACTTTGGCCACCCCTGCATTAAAAGTCAATAATTCTTTAATGTAGGGCTTCCCGTGAGAGTGTTGGTGTTGCTGCTTCATTTCAAAGTTATTAAACATGTCCAGTCGGAAGGGGAAGGGTTTAGTAAGTTCAGCTGAGTCCCCTAACCCCCCTCTGACAGTCTGGTTTGCTCCCTGATAGATCGGCACTTCTATGAGCAATCGAAGCCTTTTACCTGCCTCGACGGATCTCGGACCATTCCCTTTGACCGGGTCAATGATGATTACTGTGACTGCAAAGACAGCTCGGACGAGCCAGGTGAGTGACCGGAAGCCACACGGAGCCACGTGCAGGATTAAAAAAAACCAAAAAAACAATTTCGAATTCCTTTTTAAAATCACTTCCAATTCCCCATTCCCTTTGAATCAGTGCCAACACATCGCTGATCAAAATCGCAGTCGGCAGTATTCTGTTAAAAGGAGTCTCGCCGCGGTGATGGCAACACGTTTTTTAGTTTTCATTTTAAAGAAACGTATGTTTCAGCACAGATTCATCATTTTAAAACCTGATCTCTGGCACTGCACTCGGTTAATGATTGCTTTCAGATACAGTCATAGCTGTACTTGAGGTTTTTTAAGCCTAGTTGAAACAATTGCAACGCATGTTGAGACGCAGGACTTAATCTGTGGTATTGTATTTGAGAAATCAGAATTATATATGCAAAGAATCTTAGCACAAAACTACTATGTCTGCATATTCCAAATTGAACAAGGCAGGCTGGTGCTAATCAGGTGTGGAAATGGATGGTAAAAACTTTATCTGTTGTGATCGTCTTCTCTTAATGTTTTCAGCATGCCCTTTGACCCCGATCTTAACCCCTGTCTTTCCGCTTCCAGGAACCTCTGCCTGCCCCCGAGGCAACTTCCACTGCACCAACGCGGGGCACAGACCACAGTACATCCCCTCCTCCCGCGTCAACGACGGCATCTGCGGTAAGAGACGCCAGCATTGACGTCGCAGCATTCACTAGTGGAATGGGCTGGTTTGCAGTACCTGACGCGATGCGCGCTTCCACTGAGGCAGGCTTAGTGATCAAGTGCTTGGGACAGTTATTTGCACACCGCTGTTTTTTGTTCGAGTACAGAGCGTTCAGGAAATAAAAACACTGATTTGCACAGAACAGGATGCCCACTACCCACAATTGTTTTTTCTTTCGTACGACAGTCTGCGGGTAGCACTTTTTTTTTTTTTTTACCCTGGTTTTCTCCCCAATTTGGAATGCCCAGTTATTTGTACCCCAGTTCACCCCTGCAACCCCCTGCCAATCTGTCATTTTTCGCACTGCGGATCCACAGCAATGCCACCAGACCTATAGTTCCGGAGGACAACACAGATCTGGCAGCTCCACTGCAGAACCGCAGGCGCCCTGTCGACCACAGGGGTCGCTGGTGCGCAGCGAACCGTGGATTCCCCTGCCGACCTAAGCCCTCCCTACCCGGGCGGCACTCGGCCAATTGTGCGCCACCTCCAAGGAACCCCCGGTCACGGTCAGCTGTGACATAGCCTGGATTCGAACCTGCGATCTCCAAGCTATTGGGCGCATCCTACTTTCCATGCAGAGCGCCTTTACTGGATGCGCCACTCGGGAGCCATTAGTCTCGTCCAGATTTATTAGCACCCCTCATGTCATTTATATCCTTTGTATAGCTACCTGCATGAAAACTTGCTGTTTTAAATTTCTTGCACGTGTGGCCTATTAAAGTAATCAATTAAATGAGACAATCACTCATTTTCCTATTTTGATAATTTTCCAGGATTTTCAGTTCCAGTAGTTTTTGATTTCATAGGCAGGACAAATCGAAACAGCAGAAGCAATGGGGTGTTCTGGTAAATTTGCACACTGCTGCACGCAAGCAAGCTAGCAAAAAGAACGATTGCAAACGTCTGTTTGGCAATAAAGCTGTTTAAGATTTACAAAAGAAATTACATTCTTTTATTGCAACATAACTTGTATCTTTACATCTGTCAGGGCTGCCTCCTATCATTTTAAGAGCGCTGTCTTTGTGAGCCCCACAGCAACACATAAGAAGCACTGTCTGTTTGTATTGATCCCTGTATTGATCCCTGCACTAACTTGATGTTCTTTATTTCTTTAGATTGCTGTGATGCCACAGATGAGTACAACAGTGGTTCTGTGTGTGAGAACACTTGCAAGTAAGTGAACGCTGCAAAACGGTCAGTCTTTGATGTAATTCACACAGTGTGAAACTTGGGTATACTTTTTTATTTCGGCTCACGTTCTCGAGAATATCGTACTCTAGGGCCCTACAGGTCAAGCACAAAGTGGACGCCTGCAGCAGGGCTGGTCGGCAGCTCTTCACAATCCGCTCTCGAGCTGCTGGCCGTAAAGAAGCGATTGGCTTTGAGATCGGAGGACGCCCACTGACCTTCGCTTCTCTTGAGCTGTCGTGGGGGATTTCTGGGGTGGGGTAAAATAATTTGGCACAAATTTAATAAATAATAATAATAATTTAATAATAATAATGTGTGCATGGTGTCTGGGTTCACAAGGTTACAGATGCGCGGTGTGCATGGTGTCTGGGTTCACGAGGTTACAGGTGAGCAGTGTGCATGGTGTCTGGGTTCACAAGGTGCCAGGTGTGCAGTGTGCATGGTGTCTGGGTTCACAAGGTGTGCAGTGTGCATGGTGTCTGGGTTCACAAGGTTACAGGTGTGCAGTGTGCATGGTGTATGGGTTCACAAGGTGACGGGTGTGCAGTGTGCATGGTGTCTGGGTTCACAAGGTTACAGGTGTGCAGTGTGCATGGTGTCTGGGTTCACAAGGTTACAGGTGTGCAGTGTGCATGGTGTCTGGGTTCACAAGGTGACAGGTGAGCAGTGTGCATGGTGTCTGGGTTCACAAGGTTACAGGTGTGCAGTGTGCATGGTGTCTGGGTTCACAAGGTGACAGGTGAGCAGTGTGCATGGTGTCTGGGTTCACAAGGTTACAGGTGAGCAGTGTGCATGGTGTCTGGGTTCACAAGGTGACAGGTGAGCAGTGTGCATGGTGTCTGGGTTCACAAGGTTACAGGTGTGCAGTGTGCATGGTGTCTGGGTTCACGAGGTTACAGGTGAGCAGTGTGCATGGTGTCTGGGTTCACAAGGTGACAGGTGAGCAGTGTGCATGGTGTCTGGGTTCACAAGGTTACAGGTGTGCAGTGTGCATGGTGTCTGGGTTCACGAGGTTACAGGTGCGCAGTGTGCACGGTGTCTGGGTTCACAAGGTTACAGATGCGCGGTGTGCATGGTGTCTGGGTTCACGAGGTTACAGGTGAGCAGTGTGCATGGTGTCTGGGTTCACGAGGTTACAGGTGAGCAGTGTGCATGGTGTCTGGGTTCACAAGGTGCCAGGTGTGCAGTGTGCATGGTGTCTGGGTTCACAAGGTGTGCAGTGTGCATGGTGTCTGGGTTCACAAGGTTACAGGTGTGCAGTGTGCATGGTGTCTGGGTTCACAAGGTGACGGGTGTGCAGTGTGCATGGTGTCTGGGTTCACAAGGTTACAGGTGTGCAGTGTGCATGGTGTCTGGGTTCACAAGGTTACAGGTGTGCAGTGTGCATGGTGTCTGGGTTCACGAGGTGACAGGTGAGCAGTGTGCATGGTGTCTGGGTTCACAAGGTTACAGGTGTGCAGTGTGCATGGTGTCTGGGTTCACAAGGTGACAGGTGAGCAGTGTGCATGGTGTCTGGGTTCACAAGGTTACAGGTGTGCAGTGTGCATGGTGTCTGGGTTCACGAGGTTACAGGTGAGCAGTGTGCATGGTGTCTGGGTTCACAAGGTGACAGGTGAGCAGTGTGCATGGTGTCTGGGTTCACAAGGTTACGGGTGTGCAGTGTGCATGGTGTCTGGGTTCACGAGGTTACAGGTGAGCAGTGTGCATGGTGTCTGGGTTCACGAGGTGACAGGTGAGCAGTGTGCATGGTGTCTGGGTTCACGAGGTGACAGGTGAGCAGTGTGCATGGTGTCTGGGTTCACAAGGTGACGGGTGTGCAGTGTGCATGGTGTCTGGGTTCACGAGGTTACAGGTGTGCAGTGTGCATGGTGTCTGGGTTCACAAGTTGACTGGTGCACAGTGTGCATGGTGTCTGGGTTCACGAGGTTACAGGTGAGCAGTGTGCATGGTGTCTGGGTTCACAAGGTGTGCAGTGTGCATGGTGTCTGGGTTCACAAGGTGACGGGTGCGCAGTGTATCTGACTTGGTTCTGCTGCTTGCAGGGAGCTGGGGAGGAAGGAGAAGGAGATCCTGCAGCAGCAGGCCGCGGTCGCTCAGCAGGGCTTCCTGGTGAAACAGCAGCTCATCGACGAGGCCAAGAAGGGACAGGAGGAGAAGAGGAGGAAGCTGGCGGAGCTGCAGGAGAGCAAGGACGGCAAGGAGGACGAGCTGGAGGCGCTGAGGACAGTCAAAGAGGCGGCAGAGGCCCCAGAGAAAGAGGCCAAGGACCAGCATCACAAAGTCTGGGAGGGTGAGTCCTGTTGGGTCCTCCTTCGTTCAGCTCCCCCCTTAATAGGCCACACATGCATTTAAAACAATGAGAGAAAAGGAACACGGAGCCACACATGGTGAAACGCAGGAGACTTTTTAGAAGTTGTTTAAGATGCCTGATTAAAGCGCAAAGTGGTCTAACCTTTTCACACATGTTACTATATCAGTAATTACTGAGCAAAAATTGAAATTCTCACTCCTAGAGGTTTTCATGCAGGTAGGCATACAATGAGTATAAATGATAAATTCTTCACTGTATGCATTACTAGAATTCATTTTCTTTCTTTCAGAACAAAAAGCAGCTCTCCAGCTGGAAAAGGACAAAGCCAGAATGGCCTTGGCGTTCCTGGAACTGGATGACAACGTGGACGGATTGTGAGTTCCTCCCCCGTCGCGTCTCGTTCTTGCTGCTCTGTAGCAAGATTCTCCTTGAGGAAATCTGTTTATTCATTTGAACTGTAGATTTCACCCTAAAAAGAAAGCAAAACACTCACAGACTGTGTTGATTGATTTACATCGAGTGCTGTAGTTATTTCATGAGTTGAGAGTAACTCTGAGCCCCTCCCACAGAGGTCGAGTGGATCGTTCACCGTTATCCTCATGAGTGGAATATCCACAGCTCTGAAGACACGTGCTTCTGTAATGTAGGGAAAAGGAAGGGCATTGGAACATATTTTTTTTAGCGGGCTGAATTTGGAGAATCGCTTTCCTTAGATCAATGGTAACCTGCCTTAATTATTTAAACCAACTCTTTGGAGGTTCGCAGGAATGAAAAGCAGCTGTCCGTTTTTTAAGTCGGAGGTGTTGTGGTGGTTTGCAGTGGTAGCGCAGCAGCGTGTATAATGCTTGGGGGAAAAACCGTCTCTCCCTGGCAGGGTTTCGGTGGAGGAGCTGCAGACCCATCTCGAGCTGGACCCCGACTCCGATGGGACCCTCACAGAACCAGAGGCGCAGGTACCAGCTGTGATCAATAAACCCCCAAACCCTTCGAACTAATAAACCCGTGATCGCCGACGTGAGATCTCTTGTCACTTCAAACCAACGTGTTGGTTTCTACAGTCATTTCTTACTGCAGTCAAACACTGCCATGTGAAATGCAGGCTTGATCA
The DNA here is from genome assembly GCF_902713425.1 of Acipenser ruthenus. Taxonomy (NCBI): domain Eukaryota; kingdom Metazoa; phylum Chordata; class Actinopteri; order Acipenseriformes; family Acipenseridae; genus Acipenser; species Acipenser ruthenus. The sequence continues at coordinate 910,612 of NC_081224.1, read as the reverse complement.
GTCCGAGTGTCCTTGTATTAGGAAGCATGCTGTCAAGTGGAGCACAGAGCTGTGTATTTTAAAGCATGCAGGATTGTAGTTGATTATCTCCTCCTCTTGCTCTGATCTCTCACAGACCATGCTGGGAGAAGCTCCTCAGGTAGACCAGACTGCTTTCCAGGACATCGTCTGGGCCAGCATCAAAGACAAATACCAATCTGAGGTGAGAGAGAGAGAGAGAGGAGACCCGCTTTAAAAAAAACAAAACAAGCAGCCTGGCGGTCCAGTCCACCGCCAGCGTGTTCTGTTTTATTTGCCTGCATTTTGAGATATAAAACACCGCCTCTCGCTTGCATCCTTCGAATGGGAGATGCTAGCTAGGTAGCTTCCTCCCTCAGTGTGGAGAGATGGAGTTCTGCCAGCCCGCAAGTCTAGCTGGGGCTGACAGATAGACAGAGAGAGTCCCAACTGAAATCAGTTTGATCTCAGATCTGTGCCGCTGATGGGAACGAGCAAATCTGATTTCAAACCGCTTTCAACTCCAGCGGCAGATGGGAACGTAGCATTCGCCATCTAGACTGAACACTGCCTCCCCTCTCTCTCTCTCTCTCTCTCTAGACTGAACCAGAGACCCCTCCCCAGCCCGAGACCCCCCAGGACCCCCCCCGCGAACGCCTGCCTGAAGAGGAAGGGGAGGAGGAGGAGGATGATGAAGAGGAAGACGTGGAAGATGAAGACATTGATGCAGAGGAAGATGACAAGGTACCGCGCTCTCGTGTGTCTGTCTGAACGCCCGCCTCGCTCGGAAGTAAATGATCTGCAGTACGGCCTTGTCCCTTATCAAAGATTTAATAACAAGGATTAACTGTGGTGTTAAAAATAACCAGCTCTCTACGAGAAGCGTGTCCGAGTAAGTTTCCACTTGAACTTAGTCGATCTGATCAAGCTCTTCAACAAAGTGTGCTATTGAACAGAGAAGATTAGTTCAGAGACCAAAGTTTTTGTACAGTGTGTTGTGTGTGCTCTGTGCGCTGCCCTTGCTGGTAGTGTCACTTGAGCTGTTCAGTGTGTTGCTATGTAAATAAATCCTGTTCGCCTGCAGGGGGCGTATCAGCCTCCGTCTCGATCTCCTGCCTGTCACTCAGCAGTGAATGCACGCACCCGCGCGGCAGACGGCTACCCTGTCACAAGCATTCATACCCTGTATCTCTCTAAACAAGGGATTTAGAGGAGCTCCCCGATAAAAGCTGAATCTCAAAACAATTGTGTGACTATAGTAATGGTTACAGCTGTGTGTAATGGGGTTTAAAACAGGATTCATTCATCCAACTTTTTACATATCCTCCCTTAACCTCTACCCCTGGTATAGAGTCCACCTGTTGCGAGTCAGACGGAGAAGCCAGAGAAAGAAGAGGAGATGCCTCCGTACGACGCAGAGACGCAGGCACTTATTGATGGTATGTTAGCATCCTTGTTTCAGCCATGCATGGACAGAAACTGTAATGTTTCAGAGAATCCACCAGAGGGCGATCACATCGCATATGAACAGGAAAGCCCACTGACTGGAGCCCACAAGCCAGCTGCTTCTGCTATATCATTGCTCCCTTAAAAATACTTCATACCCTCTGAATTGGTGTAATTTGTAATTTTAAAATCTATTTGTGTGTTCTTTGAGGTACTGTTACCGTGCTGTGGTAGGCTCAAGTCTCCAGCATGTTTTAACTTTGCTGCAGTTTCTTGGCAAGCCTGAGCAAGGTGCAATTTTTGGAATAAGAATAAAAATGACCACAGGGGGCTCAATTAGAGTTGCACTCGGACAGGGCTGCGGTCAAGTCCTGTGTTTTCAATTGCAGTGCATTTTCCCAGGTCCTTCGAAGGAATGTGTGGAGTAGTGGTTAGGGCTCTGGACTCTTGACCGGAGGGTCGTGGGTTCAATCCCATGTGGGGGACACTGCTGCTGTACCCTTGAGCAAGGTACTTTACCTAGATTGCTCCAGTAAAAACCCAACTGTATAAATGGGTAATTGTATGTAAAAATAATGTGTAAATAAATAATGTAATTGTATGTAAAAATAATGTGATATCTTGTAACAATTGTAAGCCGCCTTGGATAAGGGCGTCTGCTAAGAAATAAATAATAATATTTTAGAGACATTAATAACTGATGCGATCGTTCAACTGCTTTCGTTCTGAAGTTGATTTTTTAATTGACCAACAAACAGCGACTTCGTTCAAAAGTGTTTTGCTGCCATGCGAGAAGCAGCTCATTTTAACAGTGTAACGCGGACTGCAGTTTCGATCAGTGATGTGTTGGAATAGATTGAAAGGGAATGGGAATTGGAATTGATTTTAAAAAGGGACTGGAAATGGAAAAACAGGAACTGACCCCCCCCCCCCCCCCCCCCCCCTCCTCCACGGATGTGGAGCCTGCCAGCGTCGTAGTAAACCAAGGCTATCCAAAGCAACTGTACATCTTTCTGCAGGACAAGGATATCCGACACATCGTGACTTGCAAAAAAAATCTTCTTGAAGCCGTTAACTGACGAGGAGCTTGAATTTCTGTTTGCTTACACAGCCTCGCTTGAACATTTATCCTCCAGCGTTTCTTCTTCAGCTCTCGAAGGGTTAAAAGCCGCTGTTGGCTGACCTCATTTCTCCCAGAGTTCACACATCTTGTAGATGCGTCTGTGAAAACTGCAGAGTGGGTCCCTTTTGATGTTTTTTGAAGGTAAATAAAAGGGGAGAGTGGAAGGGGGGGGGGGGTGAGGGATAGAGAGAGATGAGAGCCTATTTTCTTTTCTGTCTCAGGGCTGAACATCAAAGCTTGCTCAGGGTAGTTCACTGCAGAAGGGAAGGGAAGCTGTCATTCTCCCTGCTGTTGTCAGGGATGGTTAGAGACTGGAGAGAGCTTTTCAAGAAGCTTTTTGTGCTTCAAAAGCCTTCTCGCAGAGCAGTCAGTCCAGTGATCAGGGTTCGACAACTAGAGCACAGCTTTGTACCTGTCCATTACTCCCAGTCCAGAACACAGAATACATCGTGATCTTTCAATCGGATAACCCCTTGAGGATAAATGACAAGTCTGGCAAAGGAATTGCTTGCAGAATTTCTGGGGAAATTTGTAGAAGCCTGTCAGTGTGTCCAGATGTCATTTTTCTTTCAACTGGAGAGATGTGGTGGTAATAAACCTGGGCTGGGACATAGTGTTTTATTTTTTAATCCTAGGGATGTGGTTTTGATTGGGAGAGATGGGTTTGTTTTTTCTTTCTTTTTTGTTTGGTTTTCTGGTCAAGCGTTTTGATGGGTTCCATCGTGGCGTTTTATTTTTTCTAATGGTCTTCTAATGAAGTCAGGGGTGTCATTTTCAGTGCAAAACAACGGTGGCTGTGTCTAAAGAAATTAGCGTCAATCTGTTAAGAGTTGCAATCGGAAAGTCATGCCGATCAATAATCAATTCATTGTTGCATCTGCACAGGAGACGACAGCAAAGGATGCAGGGGTTATATCATCATATAGTAATCCCACTGCTTATTTCTGATGACTGCAAAGCAGCCCAGCCTCTTGATTGACAGTGCTCGTATAATCCCTTCTGAACAGCTGATTTTTATCGTGCTTTGATTGGCAGGTCGGCCCTTATCTAGAAGTTTTTAGTTAAATTGCCGCACCGTCTCGCACAGCCCAACAAAAGGTGACCTTTGTGGAAGCAGCTGATAAAGAAAACGGAGCTTCGCAAAAAGAAAGCGCAGACCTTTTGAGTTTCTCTCCTCCTGAGAGGGTGAAGCTGCGGGCAAGCTACAGGAGTTTTATCAGCCTCACTTCTTTGAGACCTGCTTAAAATCCAGACCACCTTCCCAACTGGCGCCTAGTTTTTCGATTTTGACTTTTCTGACCGCTCGGATCTCTCAGAAAGCTGACCAGGGTCAGAACTTTTATTTTCTAGGATTGGGATCTGCTCGGAGCTTCAGAAAGCTGACCAGAGATCTGAAGCCTGGCAGCTCTGCATGGCTGTGGACCTTCAAGTTCGGGTTCAACGATTGTAACTAGATCACAGACCAACCCAAAACGCAGTTCTGGGTGGCACATTAAGACGACTTTCCTAATAAGAGACGAATGAAAGCAAGGTGCATTATTATAATGGAGAATGAGATTGCCCCTATTGGCTGTAATGCATTTTTCAAAGCAGACCCCTCTCTGTCTCCTGTAATTACCAGTACGGTACTGAGGAGAGAAGAGAAAAGCCTTGTGATAATGAACACAGCAGGCGATCTTGTTAGGAGCACTTAATTCTCCAACACAGAAGAGGGGTGAAACATTGCTGCTCAGAGGGACAAAAACACAGGAAAATTATTTGGTCTCTAACGAAAAAGCAAAAAAAAACACAAGTAAACTAAACTACGACCACTGCAAATACCATGACAACGTAAACGCAACTTCTAGTACTTTTTAAGGTAGAAGGGACACACGAACAAAATGATGCTAACTTCATTATTTTTGCAAGGAGGTGCACGAAACCAGTCTTAAAAATCACTGGCAGGTTTGATCTGGTTCATCCAAACGGTTCGTGATAATCAAGTCGCTCTGGAATGTATTTTAAGTTTTGAATAACCACTCCGTTTCTTATCTACATTAAAGGGTTAATACTAACGTCTAGTGCTGAATCATATAAGGACTAATGTACACTGTGTTAGTGTATTTGCTTTGAGGGGTTTTGTGCTATATTAATCACTAGAGCGTTAGGCTTGGCAGATTTTATAAATGTCACCAAAAAACCTGATGGAGTTTAATGCATTAATATGTACAGAAGAGTACTTTATTAGTTATGAGGAGGTGTAAATATTTTGATGAATCTCTCTCGCTTGTCACGTTCATATTAAATTCGTTTTATATACCGCTGTGGCAGTTTATTGAATTAATGCATCATTTCCTCCTCCTCCTCATAAATCAAAATCGTTTGAAATCTGCCCGTCGCGCGACATCTGTTTAATAATAAGGAACTCCCGTCATAAACACTTACTACCGATTTAGAAGAATCTAGATTCGTTTGTCTGTTGTACTCCTTGGAATAGCAGTATACTTTACATGCCGTACTCGCTATGTAAACTATGCTCTTGCAATAGTAGCCATTTGATTTACAGTCTACCCAAGCATGAAATCACCAGCGTTAGAAATGAATCTGTTGGGCTCCCGAGTGGCGCATCCAGTAAAAGCACTCGCTAGAGTGCAGGATGCGCTCTATAGCCTGGACGTCGACCGGTTCGAGTCCAGGCTATTCCACAGCCGACCGTGGACGGGAGCTCCCAGGGGGCGGCGCTCAATTGGCCGAGCGTCGCCCGGGGGAAGGGAGGGTTAGGACGGCCAGGGTGTCCTCGGCTCACCGCGCACCAGCGACCCCTGTAGTCTGGCCGGGCGCCTGCGGGCTTGCCTGTAAGCTGCCCCAGAGCTGCGTTGTCCTCCGACGCTGTAGCTCTGAGGCGGCTGCACGGTGAGTCTGCAGAGTGTAAAGAAGCGGGCGGCTGACGGCACACGCTTCGGAGGACAGTGTGTTCATCTTCGCCCCTCCCGAGTCAGCGCAGGGGTGGTAGCGGTGAGCTGAGCCTAAAAATAATTGGGCATTTCAAATTGGGGAGAAAATAATTTAAAAAAAAAAAAAAAAAACTGATTGGCTTTTCCTGCCAACGGCAATGACTTTTACTAGAATCACTGGAGTTGCTTACTGTAATCAAAAACTGCGATCGCACCTTGTCTCCTTGCTTAATGGAGAAATGCCACGGCGATCAGTAATCCGTTTTGGCATGTTCTCTTTCTGCACTGTGAATGGCATCTGAATTATGAACTGCAGCTTACAACACTTATTTTTTCTTCTTGGAAATAGTCGAGCAACATCCAGCCGTGCACGAGAATAAACCATTCGCACAGACAGAGAGGGCATTGCCTGCTGGGAAAGGTCCCGTCTCTACGGGAACTGCACAGCTTTTAATAGGAAAGGCAGCCGAGTTAGAACGCTGCCTAGTAACCACGGCAACACTGTGTCTAGCAGAGGTGGCATTTAAAGTTGCAATGTCCCACAGTCATTCTCTCTCTCTCTCTCTGTCTCTCTCTCCCTCTCCTCTCTCTCTCTCTCCCTCTCTCTCTCTCCCTCTCTTCCTCTCTCCCTCTCTCTCTCTCTCCCAGCTGCTCAGAAATCTCGTGACACTTTCGATGAAGCTGAAAAAGGTCTGAGGGACCTGGAAGAGCAGATAAGGTAAACCAGCCCTGATGGCCTTGCCTTTCTGACAGAGCTTAGAGCCAAGTGCAAAACAATATATTAAACTGTGGGAATTATATGGTGTGTCCAAGCTATACAGAAAAAAAACAAATGTCCGATTTCATTTTAGTATACTGTGACGAGTATTCGTGAAGATAAAGATGGACTTTCAGTATTTTCGTAGTGTGGTCGTCTAAAACGATGAATTGTTATTGCAACATGTCTCTGGTATTTTCCTCTCTTCAGGAGTCTGGAGAAAGAGATTTCATTTGATTTTGGACCCAGCGCGGAGTTTTCCTACCTCTACAGCCAGTGTTACGAGCTGACCACTGGAGAGTAAGTGTCCTGCTTTCCTGAAATTCAGCGTACCTTGTGCAATCTATTTTTTAAAACACTTTGTCAAAACATCAGTCGTTTTCAATGTATCACGTCTCTTTATGTGTAAAAATGTCCACAGCAGAACATAAATTAAATACCACTGTTCATTCGGGTTTTAATTTAATTGAAAATGTGGCCGATAGTTTTAAACAGTTTTAAAAAAAAAAAACAGGTCTGGCCTGAATCACCGAGAATTTTAGGATTGAGACATTCATTAAAAACATGACATGAACATAATTTAGATCTTTTATTTACAAAATAATATCGCAAACGTCTACCGGAAACCAGAATAGCAGTACAGTATTTCATGTTAGATAAGAAATGTGATATTTTTCCATTTGTCAGTTCGTGAAGTAGATTGGGGGGAGGAAACTACGAAGCGGTGTGTAATTCAATATGTTAACGTAACATTATTCAGCAGGTTTCACTCGACTTCACTAAGCTAAATGAGTTAATGACAGGGTGCTGCGTAACTTCTGGCCGAAGCTGTGTATTCGCAGCCTCCGTTGTTATTCAGGCAGGGGCTGTGTGAAGGAGCAGCTGTAATAGGTGTTGCTGTCTTTGTCTGTCTCCATTGAGCAGACGGAGTCCCTGCAGGCTGCAGGATGCTGGTTGCTAGGCTGCGTGTCTCTGGTGGGCCTGATACCAGCCGAGCATTTCACACTGAAACGTGGAGAGGAGTGGGCAGGGGGGGGGGGCAGGCTAGTGAAACGTGGAGAGGAGTGGTGGGGGGGCAGGCTAGTGAAATGTGGAGAGGAGGGGGCGGGGGGGCGGGGGGGCAGGCTAGTGAAACGTGGAGAGGAGGGGGCGGGGGGCAGGCTAGTGAAACGTGGAGAGGAGTGGGCAGGCTAGTGAAACGTGGAGAGGAGGGGGCAGGGGGCAGGCTAGTGAAACGTGGAGAGGAGGGGGCAGGGGGGCAGGCTAGTGAAACGTGGAGAGGAGGGGGCGGGGGGGCAGGCTAGTGAAACGTGGAGAGGAGGGGGCGGGGGGGCAGGCTAGTGAAACGTGGAGAGGAGGGGCAGGGGGGCTCAGGCTAGTGATTTAGCAGCCACAGATGTTGAGTCTTTTTGATGTCAGTTTGTCATTTTTAGGGTTTATTTATGTAGTATTGTAAAACAGAGTTTGATGTGTTAATCGAAGTCATCTTGATAGATTTGGCGTGTCGATCCTGTTTGAGACTCAAAGTGGATATCGGTGAATCTTATCCACTGTGCCAACACTTCAAATCTATTGTGCATTTGTGTGTTGGACTGTTCATATAATATAATTATTATGATTATTATTTAACATACACAAAATGAGAATTCAATTCTGTTTAGGTATGATTTTAGTAACGTATAAAACACACACTATACAAACGCTACGTTTCTCTAAAGGGACTGAAACACAGTTACAAGAATAAAATAATCAGATAAAACTTGCTAATTCATAAATTGTGTTATTCATTTATTTTTTTGAATACAGTGTGTCTGTTTTTTCCAGCTTTTGTTTTCTCAGTGTAACCAGCATATATCTTGTAGATAGTTCATTTCCGAGCACCCCGGGCACCTTCCTGTGATATTCTAGCCCTGCTCTGCTGTCTCAGTCAGTGAGTGAGCTGGCTGGTTGAACCGCTCTCTGTCTTGTCTCCTCAGGTACGTCTACAGACTCTGTCCTTTCAGTCGGGTGACACAGAAACAGAAGTTCGGTGGATCAGAAACTAATCTTGGGTGAGACGCTGATGATGATGATAATCATCATAAATGTGTTACCATTCACACAAACAAGTATTTTTTTTGACTAACAAATTGCTGTTAGAATTTCTTCTTTTAATCTTTTTTCTGTAGTACAGCTGCCTTTTTCAAATTTCCGGGAGATGTTATCAAGCTAACCTAACATCCATCGCTTCCGTACATCGTTGATGGTTCTGTTCGTCGCTGAGAAATCATTTGTTGGCAAGGTCGTGGAAAGTAGCTTGTGATCCAAAGCGTGAGCCTGTTCTGTTCTCCTGTCGTTCCTCTAGGACCTGGGGCTCCTGGGCTGGTCCGGAAGATGACAAATACTCCGTCATGAAATACGAGCAAGGGACAGGGTGCTGGCAAGGGCCCAACCGATCCACCACGGTGAGTTGATCCCACTCGGGGTGTTTGCTGCTTAGCCACAGTGTGTAATTAATATTTATTTATTTATCTGACGCCTTTATCCAAGGCGACTTACAGAGACTAGGGTGTGTGAACTATGCATCAGCTGCAGAGTCACTTACAACTACGTCTCACCCGAAAGACGGAGCACAAGGAGGTGAAGTGACTTGCTCAGGGTCACACAGTGAGTCAGTGGCTGAGGTGGGATTTGACCCTCCTGGTTACAAGCCCTTTTCTTTAACCTCTGGACCACACAGCCTCCTCATAGGTGTCTCCTACCTAAACTCCTAGTAAAACCAGGAATGGATGGAGACTGCCGTGCAGTGGGAGTCTCATTTCCACCCCTGGATAATATTTCTTTTGCGGTACACGATGGGTAGCATGGGGTGATAGGTGATTGTCCTGTGGAAGCTCCTGTGAGAGTTCTCCTGTGCTGTGTTCCTAGGTGAAGCTGTCTTGCGGAACAGAGACTGCTGTTGTCTCCACCTCGGAGCCCAGCCGCTGTGAGTACCAGGTAGAGTTCACCACGCCTGCAGTCTGCCAGGAGCCCAAAGACCAGGACCCAGGGTCCCACGATGAGCTGTAGCATCCCGGGGTAAGAACCAGAGCTCTGCCGGGGGCGGAGAACGACTTGGGAACTGCAGTGTCCCACAATAACAGCATAGTGTAACAAAGCATTGAAGCATGCTAAAGAATAGGCAAGCATTGTAAATCCCAGAGAGGCATATTTATAAGCAGGGTAATCTGATTTATAAGATTGTAAAATCATGTAGTAGTACTAGACAGCGTGCATTAAAATGAATGCGTGTTTGTAATAAGTTTTGCTATCCAAGCTGCAGAACAGGTAAGATTTATTGAATTGTCTTGGTCTGCAGTCACTCTAAAGCTAGGTTGGGTGATGTGCATGTTATTTATTTTCTTTTCTTTATTTTTGAACAGGATCGCATACAGGGACCAAACAAACACTGAAGAAGAACTGAAGGAGATTCCCCCCCCTTTTTTTCAATATATTGCATTGCCCCAGACAGCAGCAAAAGCAATGAGTAGTTTCACTCGCACGTTGTGAAACAGATCAGGACCAACGGCAGCCCTTCTTTTGTTAGGAGTTTTATTTGACCTATAAATAAATAAATAAATAAAATAAACGATGAACCACAAAATTCAGATTGTGACCATTTCAGTCTCTTTGGGGGGGGGGGGAGCTGAATAACAGACTTTAGTGTTTGGTTTTTTTTCTTAGATCGTTTTGAGAACGGTCTCTTATTGTAAAGCTGTGTTTTGAAAGCAGTCGTACCTGTTGAAATGGTTCCTCAACCTTTGGTGGTTCACGCAGCAGAAAGACTCGCTTTTGTGTTTAAAACGTGCTCCCAGGTGAAGCTCAGTCGCTTCAGGTTGCATTTCTGTTTTGCCGTTCCTTTTCGGGGTCCCCCTTCGCGCCGATCCCCTCCGTTCGTACGTGTGTTTTGCAGAGAGCTGGTGGGGCTGGCTGTTGGAAGTTTACGCTGTCATGTGTTTTGAGTGGAGTGAAGAATGCTGTTAGTCCCGGCGTTTAGGGGTCTCCAGGCGAGCTCCATGTCAGGTTTAGAAATTAGGATAACTCCGTATGGAATCAACAGAACACAGAACCGCTCCGAATGATGGCAAACACCATAACATAGTAAGGGGAAGGCAAAAAAAAAAAAAAATTAAAAAAAGCAATTTAAAATCGCATCTAAAGCTGTCTCCAAAACAAAAAAACACGCTATGGTCTGTCAAATCAATTCATCTGGAATTAGTTTTTTTTTTCTTTTGGTTTGTTTTAACCTACCTGGGATACTTCTGATGTAAGTTTGTAGAGGAAGTATTTTGTCTGTGTTCTTTTTTATTTTCTGTCTGTCTGGCGACTAAACGTCTGTAATTTGACGTCACAATTAAAGCTACTGTAACCCGGGTCGGCTTGTAGTGTGACTTGGAAACTGTGCCTCGTTAGTGTGTGTTTTTGAACAGTTTCTGTTTTTAAAGCCGTTTCCTCCGTAGAGCTCTCAAAATCATACCTCCGGGTACAACCGGTACACCAGAGTGTAACCATTGACCTGTCCCCCCCAGCAGCAGTCTCATTACCACCTGCATCTGTAAAACTCAATCTCGCATCTAATATCACTCTGGGGCTGTAGTCTCCGTCTGCAACTGGACATTGCACACAAGTCAAAGATTATCTGTATATATCACGTATTTGCATGGCTGTTTTAAAAAAAAATGTACCAAACTTCAATACAGTAACAGTATATTCATTGAAAACAAAATGATAATAGCAACTTAATAAATTCAACAACGAACGACTGAAAGTATATTTTTTTTCAATGTGTGGGAGTTTCTTTTAATTTTTTCTAATTGAGTGTTTTACAGCAATGGATAAACCAATATATTCTAGAAAATAAAAATGCACACACATTTACAGTGTGTTGTACCCTAGCACCAGTCAAGCTTAAAGGGGAGGTCGTTCTGTTTTGCTTTCTGAGAAAACAGCTTTCCGTGCTCTCTTGAAATCCCGTCTTTCCCCAATAGAGGCCGCTACAAACTCCGCTGCCTGCAGTGTGGCGCCGCTACAAAGAGCCAGATGCCTGTGGGGACTGTGTCCTAACGGGGTCGCGTTCCACCTGGATGCTCCACTCCCACACACACAGTCAGCTGTTCTGTATAAGCTTAAACAAGACAGCTTCTTTTTTTAATTGCAGTTAATCTAATAGTGTCAGCCGAACTGGGTAGCTTGAACCAGGCCTGTCCACCAATACTAACTACATTTCAACTGTGTATTGAGTCAAAATCCTGTAATTGCATGTAGTACTGGGGATTTTACATATTGTGTGTGTGTGTGTGTAGGAGGCTGTGTGGTCCAGTGGTTAAAGAAAAGGGCTTGTAACCAGGAGGTCCCCGGTTCAAATCCCACCTCAGCCACTGACTCACTGTGTGACCCTGAGCAAGTCACTTCACCTCCTTGTGCTCCGTCTTTCGGGTGAGACGTAGTTGTAAGTGACTCTGCAGCTGATGCATAGTTCACACACCCTAGTCTCTGTAAGTCGCCTTGGATAAAGGCGTCTGCTAAATAAACTAATAATAATAATAATAAATAAAATATTGGGGCTGTCAAGCGATTTAAAAGAATGAATCACGATTTATTCTTGATTAGAAACAATCTGTTCATCTTGGTTTTAATCGCATATTTAATTGATACAATTACTGCATCCATCTCATTTAAGTTTGTTTTCTTCATTATTATTATTATTATTATTATTATCATTATTATTATTATTATCATTATTATCATCATCCAAAAAACAACTCAGCATAAAAACACTATTTTCCTATTTCTAGATTCTCTTTATAGTTTTATTTATTTACAATCCAGCATTTGTTGTTAAATTGTTTGAAACAACTGCTAAATCTCAACGGAGTCAGTTTATTACTCCCCTTACTGCATTTACAATGATCCGTTTCCTTTACAGTTTCCTTCACTCATAAACTGATGTTTTTCACTGCCGTTTAAATAATAATAATTTTAAATTCTCTTTTATTAATAACTTGAAATTGCCTAAACAAAACAAAACATTCACTGAGTAACGGCCCTCTGTAATTGCAAATAATATTGTTTAAAAAAATATATCTGGTTATTGAAATAAAACAAACCTACAATGTCACTGCGTCTGCAGTAGCTGTCCACTTTGCAACAGTGCTGGTTATAGTATTGTACTTGGCTTGATTCATGGTTTTTCATGTGTGGTTTGGACAGTGATTAATCTGACCTTAATTGCGCTACGAATCAATAAAACAAAACGACATTGGTTCATTTAAAACTTGAACAACTACTATGAAGTTTGAGTCTCCTGAGACCAACTTACAAGACATCTTACAGGAGACCGCAAGCCAGCCAGCTTAAATAACCACACACCACAACCAGGCGAGTAAGATTCGTAACCTTTTATTTATTTAATTTTTTTTCTGGCATGAAAAGTACAAATCATTAAACAATTCCATGAAAAAGTATTTCACAGCACCCTGCTGATATCCCAGTAATAAATATCCTAAAGTAGCCGTAAGTTTTTTTTAAATTATTTGTTCTTTTTTCAATGGTTTTTTTTCTCCTTTTCTCTGACGTACTCTGACTTGATTTTTTTTTTTTCAACCATCCAAATAAATGTTAAAAGTTAACACAGCAAAGGAAACACAGACCATCTCCTCCCCCAACGAAATACACACTCAGAAGAAGAAGAATCGGGAAACGATTAGTCTTCCCCACTGTGTTGCATTCCTTAAAATCGGACCTCAAGACTATTCAGTACCTATTTTCATTTCTGATTTATTGTTTTCTTTCTTAATCTTTGTTAAGTGTATAAAACAAACCATTTTGCAAATATAGCATTTCCCACTTTTTGTCCAATTCTTTGCTCCAATAAACTTATAAACTGGAAGCCTTGGTGTTTTTTTTGGGGGGGGGGGGGATTAAGCCCAGCGTGGTATCTTAACATTTATTACCAATCCTTATTATAATTCTAACATATTTGTTTGACGGGACAATCCTTAAATAAAATCCCGAATTATTGAGCTATAAAGGAAGCCAGTCACACAACCATAGATGCTTCAATCGCAAGCATTCTGAAGGACTCTGACCCAACCAACGACCGCCATTTTGAAGCACATGGTGCCATTATTGGGCGCCATTTTGTAGTGGCACAGTTGCAACACTGAGGTGACATCAATCGTCATTATCAACCACTTCAGAATCGTGGTTTTAACCGGGTCTTTACATGCTTGGGGGAGGAAAGAAAGAAAAAAACCAACAAAAACGGGTCTACAAACAGAATATATATTTGTATACAAGATGAAAGAATGAGAAAAAGCTTTTTTTTTAACAAGACAAACGTAATACAAATATTAGTCATAACATCAAGCACACAAATAATGTTTCTAAATATTTGTTGACTACATTTTTTTTTTTTTTTTACTTTTTTTTTCAATTTTTTAATCAGTGCATCTATGGAGAGCCTTACTCAGCGTAATTGTATTATATATTTTTTTCGTTCCCGTTTCAAGAAGAAAAAACAGCGTAACCACATCTCAGCAAACTGAAAACTTAAGTTGCTTAAGCTTGCAAATATAATTAAATAAACCATAAATATACACAAAACATACTTATATACGAGGCAATAATAATAATCAATAATAATAATAATAATAATAATAATAATAATAATAATAAATAGATTTTTAAGTTAACAAGAATAAGTTAAAACTACAAGCTAAAAATCGCCCAAATAATTACAAGTTTGATGGCGCTACATCGTGTATTTTTCCATTTTTTTTTGTTTCAATGAAAGCTACCACAGACTTACAAACACGACACATCTGATTTTAAATCAAGAAAGCCTAACTAATTCTAAAATCTGCAACCAACTTAAAAACTAAAGCAACTAAGTCTTAAAAAAAAAATCCTCTCAAGTTTGTTCCAAATAAAAAGCGAGAAACCGTAGAACCGCGGTGTGTGTGTGTGTGTGTGTGTGTGTGTGTGTGTGTGTCTTGTACAGTTCAATGACACAAAACGCTAAATTAACTGGTGAAATCGATATGCAAAACATGAGGTTTTAGTATTTGAAACCAGCATGGGCTAAAAATGAAGAAAAAACAGTATCCCTGGTAGATTTGTTTTATTTTTTTTTACTTCTTAGGCCTATTTTAAACTTAACCAAAAAGGTTACGTCGCTATTTTCTTTTTCGCCAGCGTGAGCCCGGTTGTTTTGTTTGTTTACAGTCGGAATACAGCGTCGCCTGATTTGAAAGGGATATCGTTTCGTGGAATCAGACTAGGTGCTTGTTTGGCTTGGGGTGAGTTTTTTTATTTTCACTTTACGATTTTATTTTAATGATGCATTTCGCTGATCGTTTTCACGTGATTTTACATTTATCGTTCTAAAAATATATATCTTTGTTTTTTATCTTCTCGATCAATAAGAAAATCAAAAGCACGATGCACCTGTCGCGCCAATAAAGGCTGTGCGGTCCAGTGGTTAAAGAAAAGGGCTTGTAACCAGGAGGTCCCCGGTTCAAATCCCACCTCAACCACTGACTCATTGTGTGACCCTGAGCAAGTCACTTCACCTCCTTGTGCTCCGTCTTTCGGATGAGACGTAGTTGTAAGTGACTCTGCAGCTGATGCATAGTTCACACACCCTAGTGTCTGTAAGTCGCCTTGGATAAAGGCGTCTGCTAAATAAACTAATTATAATAATAATACCAGCGTACTTCTTCAAACGATTGGGGGGTGTTAGTTTACCTTAAATAAATATTAACTTGGTGTTGAAGAAGGATCTCTGTTTTTTTTCCAGCAGTACAAGAAAAGTCCTTTTTCTTATACAATATAGGCCTACATTGAGTGTTGTGACTTAGAAATGTCTTTTCTTGTCGTCCAGTATTTGATCAGAATTCGCTTGTGATGGTTCACTGTGATCTGTCGACTCTTCGTGGGATCATTTTTTACCATTTTCTCCCAATTTAGAATATCCAATTATTTTTAGGCTCAGCTACCACCCCTGCGCTGACTCGGGAGCGGTGAAGACGAACACACGCTGTCCTCCGAAGCGTGTGCCATCAGCCGACCGCTTCCTTTCACTCTGCAGACCCACCATGCAGCCACAGCGTCGGAGGTTGCTGGTGAGGTTGCTGGTGCGCGGTGAGCCGAGGACACCCTGGCCGACCTAAGCCCCCCCCAGGTGGTGCTTGGCCAATTGTGCGCCGTTTCCTGGGAG
The DNA here is from genome assembly GCF_902713425.1 of Acipenser ruthenus. NCBI lineage: Eukaryota > Metazoa > Chordata > Actinopteri > Acipenseriformes > Acipenseridae > Acipenser > Acipenser ruthenus. The sequence continues at coordinate 895,118 of NC_081224.1, read as the reverse complement.
CTCCCATCCACGGTCGGCAGTGGAATAGTGTGGGCTCGAACCGGCGACGTCCAGGCTATAGGCCGCATCCTGCACTCCATGGCGGAGCGTCTTTACCGGATGCGCCACTCGGAAGCCCATTGCTGATTATTTTTTATCTGTTGCAAGATTGTAGCCATAACGGTACGTGGCCGCTTCAGTTCGGTGATTTTTAAAAAACTAAAAATTTTAAAGGCTAAAAGTTTAGTTCAGTGTTTAAGTTCTAATATCGGCCGCTTTCAGGTGTTTTGCTTTGTCTAAGAAAAAAGAGATCCTTCCAACCAATAAATAAATATGAGAAGATGGATTTCTTCTCGCCAGTAAGAACGCTTCTTCTGGAGAGTTTGGGGTTTTGAACGAGTCAATCGAGGTCCTGTTTTCCGTTCTCCTGGGCGTGGGATAAAAGAATATAATTAATGAAAGTCGTCGAACACTATCAGGGCAACGCCTCCAAAAAGAGATACGTTTGTTATTATAATTTTTTTTTTAAAGTCTTAAAAAGTTTTTTTTTTTTTAACAATCAGGCGTGCACGCGACACAATCTTTCCTCTCTCTAGCTCTCTCTCTCTCTATTTATTTTTGAAATGTTATCCTCAAAACAATGAAACAATGTAGCCTGTCAAAATATTCTTTTTTTTGTTTTGTTTTTTTAAGCTCAAGAATCAGTAAAAATTCTCAACAAGGTCTTTGTCCTTTTTTATAAAAATAGATTTTCTTTTTTTTTTGTTTTTTTTTGTTTGTTTTTTTTTGTTGAAGTAACCCTCGCCCATCAAAGAGATTAAGCTCTTTGGCTAGTTCTGTGTTATTTAGAAAAACAAAAAGTATTCAAACACAGTTTAATGTTATTTATTGTCTTTCTTTTTTATCTGTTTTTTTTAAATATATTTTCCTCCCAAACGTGGAAAATACGAAATTTGATCTTTCGAACAATCCTTTGATTTGTATTATTTCTGTTCTTTTTATCTGAAGTCACAAGAAAAAAGGAAGATCTTGGAATAAAAAGGGGACAGCTTCTAGAATGCACATACGTTTTATATACATTTATTGATTTTTTTCTTAGTTTGGTAAGTGTTTGCTTTTTTTAAAATTGAAATAATACAAAAAAAATTAAATAAAAAAAAATTGTTACGGAATTTCAGATAAGCTCCTTGATCTTTTTTTTAAAATACACGATTGCATTTAAAAAATTGTCTGTAGCTCGATGGAACCCAGTCTTGCGTGCAACACACAGTCGTTCTATGCAGCTTTGACTGTCAAATGTGTGTTTCTTTTGTCTAATTCCAACAGGCATACCAGGGGTGCAAATTTGGGATCAGTAGACATGTTTCATTTTCTTAATGTATTATTGTACCATAGCAACCATAGGTGATGATAGTTTCTCATTTGGCCTGGACTGCTCACATGACCCGCCCACAGTCATCCACGGAACACTAAAAGCTCATTGAAGGGGAGGGCGGGGCTTGATTGGGGCGGGGCTTGATTGGGGCGGGGCTTAATACAGGCAGGGCTTGGTCACCAGAAGACTAAATGATTTGCACCCCAATATTGGTTGTCAACTGGAAGAATAAAAAAATAATAATCTGCCCTGAACATTTTTTCTTTTTTTTATAAGGAGTCCACAATTCCATAGACAATTTTTTTTTTTAATTATTATTTTTAAATATATTTCTAAAAATGAAAAATAAAATGAAAGAATTATCGGGAGCATCTTGAAAGTTTTTGTATCGTATATTTTGAATCGGCCTGCGTGTGCGCGCGTCTGTTTTAATAGTCCCCCCTGCCCTAGGTTTCCGTTGAAGAAACTTTTCATTAACGCAACATGTCTTTATAAGAAGATGTGTGGTTTTATTCTGATTTTTTTTATACAACATTTGGAAGGGCTAGAAAACCCAGTCCTTCTGGAACATCTTTAAGAAGTTTCAGAAACAGTATTCAAAGGTCGGTTTATAAAATTGCTTACTTACTTGGCTGTTACCGTGATAAATATCGATAAATATTTATATATGTATATATATATATGTATATAAGCTAACACTGGCTGCTTCTTCTTTTTTCATTTCTTTTCTCTTTTTTTAATAAAAAAGTCTTTGTTTGATCTTGATGTTTCGAATGCCCAAACGTTGATGGTAGAAATTGTACACCTTTTATACATATTTCTATTTAAGTTGTTTGTGTTAGGCTTTTTTTTTTCAATTGAACTATTCCCAAGAAAATTGCACGTCACATTTCTGAATTCCAATTTGTCCATATCTGCATGAATTTAATCCAAAATTAAGAGACTGCTGTAAGTAGCCACATATATAGCAGTTCCCAGTGTCTCCAAGACCATAGCCTGATTACAGCACCCCTATAGATAGCTTGTGTTACTATAAGGCCATTAAGTACAATAATCTAGACTATAGACAATAATACGGCTGTCATAACTATAGAGGCGCTATAAACCAATTAAACTAGAAAAAAAGGACCCCTGGGATCGCAGTCTCTATTTCCCATTTAAACGTCCATATTGAATAAATCATATTCTAATTCAATTCAGGCTAGTGTTTCCTTAAAAAAAGGGGACTCGGGCATGTAATAATGTGTGTATTTGAACTCTTCTTCCAATGGGATTGCCGCTGTCGTCTCCTCGCCTCTTCAAGCCTTGTGCTGCTTGCTGGTCTTGAACGAGACCTGGAGGACCCGGTCTCCCAGCCTGTACCCGTTGAGGCTGGCGATCGCCATGGCGGCCTCGTCGTAGTTGGTCATCGTGACGAAGCCGAAGCCTTTGCACTTGTTGGTGGTGAAGTCGCGGATGACCTTGACGTTGGTCACCGCCCCGAAGGGCCCGAACAGCTGCCACAGCACGCTCTCGTCCGCCTCGGGGGAGAGGTTGTACACGAAGATGCACCAGCCGGCTCCCGAAGGCCCCGTCAGGTTCACTCCAGCCAGGCTGGTCATGCTGTCGATGGTGATCGGGGAGAACCTGGGGAGCAGAGAGGGAGAGCTACTTTGGGTGTGATTCTGAAGTTCACAGGTTCACCGCTTGCTAAGATACATGAAGATGGTGATGTGTGTGTGTGTGTGTGTGTGTGTGTGTGTGTGTGTGTGTATTTCATTTTGTAGTTTCTTTGATCCCAAAATGATGTTCATATATATTATTATTATTATTATTATTATTCATTTCTTAGCAGACGCCCTTATCCAGGGCGACTTACAATTGTTAGAAGATATCACATTATTTTTACATACAATTACCCATTTATACAGTTGGGTTTTTACTGGAGCAATCTAATGGCCTTTTCTCGTTCCCAAACTTTTCTTCTGTTTTCCCATATCGAATTCTGTCTACAAGCGACGGCCGCAAATGAACTGCTTATGATGCAATTGGTTCACCTTTATAGGACCCTCCTTAGGGTTTATTTTCTGTACAGCTCTTTATCCACGTCTATTGAATCCTACGCTAATATTAAGATTGTCTGTCCTGCTCTGCATTCATTTGTAATGCAAGTGCCGTTTAAACAGTATCATCTTTTAATATGTATCAGCGATCACAGTGCTGCTGGCACAGAACTGAAGCTGTTTCAAAGGGGCAGTCTTTTCAATCTCCTGGTTTTCATAACTTTAATGCTGCTATTGGGGTGAAGTCAGAGTGCTACCGCTTGTGTTACTGTAAAGTGTAAAAACATAACACAAAGAGGCAAAGAAAACGTACAACACCACATGTACGACACACAGCCACAAATCCAACGAAATACAGAAACCTGGAACTAAAAACCAATATGCAATAATAATAATAATAATAATAATAATAATACAGAAATAGATCAAATGAATAAAAATGAAAATTCAAGTATGTCCTATAGAAGAAGCCACACACAAAAACCGAACTGTGTAAAGATAAATAAATCTGGGGGGTTTTCCATGCTGGTGGAAAGAAACCAAACAAAGCAAACAGAGTTAGTTGAAGAAAAAGAGAGAACAGAAAGAAAAAAAACTAGAATCTAACAGCAGAAACCAGTAATCGCATTTGAGATGTACCTTAGACGGAATGTTTGTCGTCTTGACCTAGTTTATTCTAGCTTCGTAACTTTATTAATGGGAGGTGTTAAATAATACTGTGTAGAAAGCAAGGCGTCTACAGCGCTCATGATGAGCTAACAGGGCTTTAGACCCACAGTGTTTTTAACACTGTATGGATCTGACTGACCCATCTTTAACTTTCCAATCATCTTTGTAAAGGCATTGGATTACTGGTTTAAGCAGCTGGTAAATTTGAGTGGTCATGGCTTTGTCCTTGGAGCATCATTACCTCTTGGTCCCATAGCTCATGTTTAGTATATTGTCGAGTCTGTAAAAGGAGAAGGGGGAGAATGGAAGGGGTTGAAAATGTTAGTCAACAGTTCTGAGTCAGAGAGCGCCATTTTGTTTAAACTTGCACTTTTTCTTTCAAAGTCTTTCCTCTTGCATGGTTTGTGATGTTTGAGCTGCAGTCAAGTTGACCTACAGCAGGAAGGAACGCACGAGCGGTATACCGTGTGCGTTACAGTAAATAAATACAATTTTTTCATGTTGACCCCAAGATACTACTTCAAGTTTAGCACTGAGAGAAGAACAGGAGGGAGGAAAGACTTTTTTACACAGAGAGTTATAAATGCATGGAATCTTGTGAATTAATTGAATGTTTTTTTAATATTTCTTAATGGATCACTGTTTTACAGCTATGGATCAAGTAATAATAATAATAATAATAATAATAATAATAATAATAATAATAATAATAGGTGTTTTAAAGAAAATCCAGACACAATTTAAATAAATACAAAGAAATAAAAACGCAACCACAGTGTTTTTTTGTGTTGTTGTTGAGTTTTTTTTCCGTTATAAAACACTCAACAGTTTTTTTTTTTTAAGATTCTGTCTAGTCTGCAGGGAGACTGTCTGACAACGATGTCAACTCGCACTTGATTTCCCGTCACTCAAATCACCGTGTATTTACTTATTCATTTGCTATGCTGTTGCTTAAGAAATTGCGACACACAAAAAAAAAGATGAGAGTGAAAATGAGGACAAGTCCGATTTTGTCATCTCCTAGTTTAACAACAGAATATCTGTATTGCTAGTTCTGTGTGGTCATATGTACTGCAAGTACTGTAACTAATACAGACTGCCTTGAAGTGTACAAAACATGAAGCAGAATACACTGCAGGTTTATAGCATTGTTATATTCTGGAGGGCTTCAATACGTGACTTATTACTGAGCAGTATTATTATTATTATTATTATTATTATTATTATTATTATTATTATTATCATTCTTGATTTGTTCATGTATATTGCAGGTGTCATCTCTGGGTTTCAAGTATAAAAAAAGGATAGTGCAATTTAAACTCAAACTGAGACTAGCTTACCTACAGAACTGAGCTATCAAAGAACACAGAGAGAGAGAGGCCATTCCAACTGGAACCACAGCTGGCTGAGCAAATGAGGGGAAAAACTGCATAGCAACCAAAATGGAATGAGGGGAGAAACCGCATAGCAACCAAAATGGAATGAGGGGAGAAACCGCATAGCAACCAAAATGGCCGACCTCTCAGTACTGACTCTAAAAGTGAGTAAAACCATTGAGGGGAGGATATATATCACTGGGATCTTTTTAAAAGTGACATGGTGTGAAGAGTATATGTGTCTTAAGCTGAAGAAACTATTGACAGAAATACAGTATTTCTAGGGTTGTACTTTGGGCCTGTTTGTATGTAGGCCGAACTGCATAACAACTCAATGTACTGCTAACTGAGGGCTCATAGATATGTTTATTTATTTATTTATTTATTACTATAACAAAACAATATGTAACATATACAATCCAGAGGATAGGAAGTACATTTACATTCAAAAGAGTTATTATTATTATTATTATTATTATTATTATCTAGAAACAAAGAGGCTTGAGTAACCAGCTGATCACAAATTACCATAACGTCAAGGATAAAGACATTTCCTTGAGTTATTTAGATGAATACTGTGCTTTTTTTTAAGGTATGTTCAGATTTATATGCATACTAAACTCATCCTAAAAGGTCACTTTTTGAACAGATTTGAACAGAGACCGTGGTTTAAATCAGATATAAAGAGGATCAGGTTTATTAATAGCATCCAGCTCATGTGTGGCTGCCAGCGTATTTAAAATTGAAAACTGAACGGACACGATCTGTGGTGTCCCAAGAACAGTGGATCTTTCCTAATGAGAATATCAAACAGAGGTAAAGAAAGAAACAAACAAACGAAAAAAAGGAAAATCAACATCAGTCCATGTTCACCACACTGCACTTCCTGTTAAATATATAAACATAACAAAGGGAAAGAAATAAAAAGAAAAAATAATAGTGAAAGAAGCACTTTTTCCCTGCCCCTCCAAAAAAAGGCCTTTTGGGGTTACGACTGGATTGCTTTTTGTATAGAACACAGTGCCACCCGGTGGCCAGGAGTATGTAAGTGCAGGATGAGGATGCTAAGGGGAACGGTGAAGGCTCTCGGGGGAGTTTACCTGAATCTCTGTGTCTGGTGGTGCAGGGGGCCCGTGTATCTGCGTGCAGCGGTCTGGTACAGCTGGGTGAGCAGAGCCTGGCCGGTTTTCTGGCTGGGGTTGTTGGCGAACTTGACGGTGATGGGCTCGGCAGCACCCAGCGGCTTCTGCCCGTTCAAACCCTTGATGGCTTCCTCGGCCTCGTTGCGTTTATCAAACCGGATGAATCCTACTCCTCGCGATATACCTGCTCCGGGGCACAAACAGTGACGTTAGGACCTGCGGGGTATTAGCATGTCTGTACTGATGTGGGCGGGGCTGGGCGGGGCTGTGGGCGGGGCAGCTTCTGTTCCTGGTACATACAGTCATGTGCAAATCTATTTGAACACCTCAAAATTTGTCATTTACATCCTTTATATACCTGCCTGCATGAAAACCTCAGGGGGTGAGAATTTCAACTTTTGCTCAGTAATCAGTGATATAGAAACAACAGGCACGTGTGTGAAAATATTAGACCTGCTTTAATCAGGCATCTTAAACTTCTAAAAAGTCTCCTGCGTTTCACCATGCGTGGCTCTGTGTTCCTTTTCTCTGACCGTTTTCAATGAATTGCATGTGTGGCCTATTAAAGTAATCAATTCAATTAGACAAGCACTGATTTGCCTATTTTGAGAATTTTGCAGGATTTTTAGTTCTAGTGGTTTGATTTCATACGCAGAATAAATCAAAACTACAGAAGCAATGGGGTGCTCTAATACATTTCCACATGGCTGTGTGTGTTTTTTTTCGTTTCCCTTTACCTGCACATTCTGGGTCTCTCCCATATTGAGTTTTCATTCTTCTCTACAGCTCTGGCCAAAAGTTTAGCATCGAGATTGTCTGCCCTCTAACAAAGTCAATTTCTTTACCATTGGGACTAAAAACTTGCCCCAGGCAGTGGGTATTTACTGCGTTCCCCCCCTGTCCTGTCCCCTCCCCCCGTGGGCTGCATGGATGCTGGTGTTGTCCAGCCGCAGTGTGCTCGAGGGGTCCGGGCAGGGTGCAGGAGTGATGTGAGGCTGTACCTGTCACCTGGTCCACCAGGATTCGGGAGGTGATGATCCGGCCGTACTGAGAGAAGAGCTGCTCCATTTCCTTCTGGCTCATAGTCTTGGGAAGCCCGCTGACGTACAGGTTGGCATCGCGAATAGAAGCGGAGCTGGGGCGGGCATAGGACACCTGTGTGGACCAATGAGGAGGGGAGAAATTAGACACGTGTCAGCATTGCCTCCAATCCATCAATCCCGGTCCTGGAGGGCTATTCCACTCCAGGTTTAACAGGTAACACTAGATGAGAACTACTGCAGGGTCTGGATTGAAGTTTAAATGGTTCAGTTAAACCGTTTAGCACAGGGTTGGAACAAAGACCAGGAGTGGAAGGTGATAAAGGTTTCCTAACATCAGTATCTCAGCATGCTCCTATTGTCAACATATGATGTGTGACGCTAGGCTGTGTCACGCCAGGCAACGGCTACAGCACAGGGAAATTGCTTTAGGAAATTTCTTCATCCTATCTTTACCTATGTTGTTTAATCTTTTTATACAGTACTTGTCATCCATTTGCTACAGTTTCCTCTCGTGCCAGCAGACCCTGATATTTTCCATTACGCACACACTGACACACACAACACGTGGCACTGCCAGACATCGCTTGGCTGCTCTTCCCACAATGCATCGCCGCTGCCTCTCTGTACAAAAACACCTCCGTCCCATGAGCCTCTCCCGACCCTGCCGTCTCCACGGCAACGCACGGCCTACGCATCTGTCTCAGCCTGAGCTAGATTTGAAGGTCAATGCCTCTCTCACTGTGCTGCTGCTTCGGTGCTGACTTTGTGATGAACAAAAGAAGAAGGGTGGGGCTGCCTAAAACAACTGCTGCTATTGTTATTGTTATTGAAGATTATCTTTGGGGTGTGATCATGTCTCGAGCCTGCCCTGGACTGGAGGGAACACCCTTTCTCTTAGGGGGGTGAGGGAGGGAGCAATTCAGTCTCCATGCCTCAAGCCTGCCCTGGACTGGAGGGAGCACCCTTTCTCTTAGGGGGGTGAGGGAGGGAGGGAGCAGTTCAGTCTCAGTGCCTCAAGCCTGCCCTGGACTGGAGGGAGCACCCTTTCTCTTAGGAGGGTGAGGGAGGGAGGGAGCAGTTCAGTCTCCATGCATCAAGCCTGCCCTGGACTAGAGGGAGCACCCTTTCTCTTAGGGGAGTGAGTGAGGGAGGGAGGGAGCAGTTCAGTCTCCATGCCTCAAGCCTGCCCTGGACTAGAGGGAGCACCCTTTCTCTATTCAGTTGTCACATCCATGCAATCCTTGGTCTCTTCCCCTTTCTATATATTAGTATGCTGATCATTGTTAGGCGGAGGTGTAAGAAGACAATGCTAACTCGTTTTAAGCCTGCATCAAAGCCGCCTGCGTGTGCTTGTGAACCCTGCAGGTCTCCTCTCAGGGGACGTGATGTTCTGGAGCTTTCTCTTCATTAAAACCACCTTAATAAGCTTTCTCTAACTCCGAGCCCCCCATACCGATTCCTGCGGGAGGGCACAGTATCAGTTCTACTGGCAATGACTCATCCAAGCCTATCGTGCACACTCTCTCACTCTCTATCTCGCTCTCACAAATTAACCCTTTGGGGAGCTCCGGGTTTCCACGGCAACCCAAGAAATCCTGGTAAACTCTGCCGTTGTCAAAGTCAAGGGCAATACGATCTGAGAGCTGAACTAAGCAGCCAGGTTGAGGCAGCGCGTGGATTGGATTATCGTCTTGTTCGACGTGCGTGGATGGCAGGGGGGTAACATTAAGTTTGCGTTGGGATGCGACCCAGGTGGTATTGCAGGCTCTGCTTATTAAAACGGCAGCTGGCCACTGCATTCGAGTTAGGATCGGCAGGGAGAGGGCATGTATGCGCGCATGAAGGAACCCTCATATTGTTGCCCCTGTTCCCACAATCCACAGATTACTCTCGCCAGGATCCGTCGAGCCATATGGCTGCTAATCTCTTAATTGGCGTTGAGGCTGTATTCTCCCCTCTTGTCATCGTGTGTTGGAGGTGTGGAATTTCAAACGCTGTGTCCAGTGCTACAATCCCCTGCCCCCCCTTTCCTCCCACCCCGAGGGGGGGAAAAGAAACACCCCCACGATGGGACAAAAGCCCCCTAATTAGCACAGATCGACAGCAGATGGGGTCTAGCCCTGGCTGACCCCCTCCTCCCCCCCCCCCCCCACCCCTCGCACACAGGCGTTTTTAATCGCATTTCCATCACAATAGATTCTTCACGACTGCATCCTCTGCCTTCTGACCCAAGCAGTCACCCCTCCCTCTCTCCTTTTCTCTCTTTTCTTCCCCCTTCAATCAAACTTCGCTGCGTCAAACAGGGCCTCCTCCTGCGGACTCTTCGGATTTCTGGAAAGGCTCGGATCGTGGTGTCCCAGCTTCTTGCCCCCCCTTTTTTCCCCTGATTTTTAGATTCCCTTAATAAATGATACACAGCTCGTTCTCCTAGAGCTGGGAACTCAAGCAATATCAGTAGGAGCCATTATTGCATACCTATGTTCTCCCGATAGCAATTGTATGGTTTCCTAATAGATTATATGCAGTACATCCCTGAGCTCTGAACTAGAATAAATTCAATTGAAGACACTGCATACTCTATTATGGAATACATCTAATTAAATGGAAATAGCTAGACAATGCCCAGCTATCACAATACACTACGCTGAAAAAACGCTCCTCTTACCTTGATGGTTTTGGTTTGTAGTTTGAGTCCGTTTAGCGTGTTGATAGCTTTGTCAGCGTCGTTGGGGTCGACGTAATTTACAAATCCGTAGCCTAAACTCTGACCTGCAGGAACAAAAAATGGCGCAGACGAAAATTAAAACTGAACCGAGTACGCCACCATAAATTCAATACAAAAAAATGTGCAAAGAAATTCTTAAGTTGGTATTTGATTTGTGTTATTGATATGAATTCATATAAAACACACACTGTAGATTTAAGACGACATTTCGCTTTAGGACAATCAACTGCACACTTTGAACAGCAAGCCATTTAAACTGGAAGGGGGGGTGTATCCGAAAATATATATATATATATATATATATATATATATATATATATATATATATATATATATATATATATATATATATATATTACTCTACAGCTGTGGTCAAAAGTTTTGCATCACCTTGAATTTTAGGATTGAGACATAATTTTAAAAAAATGCAGCAAAATTAGTTTATTCTATAGGGTGATGCAAAACTTTTGGCCAGGGCTGTACGTTCAAGAAGAGCATTTGCCTTTAAAGCAATCAACTGCAAACTGCAAAACCATTTAAATGCATTACGTCAGTTGCATGGGGTTAATATTTTCACAGAAAAACAAATATTACTCTGCATTTACTGTGTTAACAATATCATTTTTGCAGCGCATTTTGAGAAGACCACTATCAAGCAGTAAAAGCGAGGTCGGTAGTCCAAGACCGGTTGTACCTGCACTAATACCTGTGGTTGCTGCAGGTACGGTACCTGTAATTTTGTCTCTGACGAGCTTGCACGACTCGATCTCCCCGATGCTCCCAAACAGGCTCTTAAACTCCTCTTGGGTCATGTTCTGAGGCAGGTAGTTTACAATCAGGTTCGTCTTACTGTCGTCCGTGGAACCATTGGTGCTGACCACGGGACCGTTGGGGAGGCTGTTTCCGGTCGGACCGTTGGACACCTGAGTTTCCATTGTGCTGATTATCTGCTGGAAGGAAGAAATAAAAACGGCTCAGAAACTGGATGGCGGGGTCACGGGCGAGCAGATTCGTAACATTTCAAACGGAACGTGGTAGGGATACAAAATGTATGCGTTTTTCTCCAGGGTGGGATCACCGGGTAGAATATTGTGTTAGAGATTTATTTCAATTTCAGCAGCCGTTACTGGGAGACCAAGAAGATCGCCTTCTCTCATAATGGATTTGCTGCTTTAAAAATTCACAACGGTTTTGCCGGTAATGGGATTGCAAATCATTTTAAAATTGTGTTTTTTTGTTTTTTTTAAAAATGAACTCCACTTTTATTGCAAACGTGGAAGCTGTGCTGGTAAGTGGAAAATAATGGCCTGTCCCAAATCGTTACAGTTACTGAATAAAAGGGAGCGAGGCTGAATAGCACCATTTTGTTTTATTTAGAACGCTTTCAGTCAGATTTTGCTCTTCCCAGATGACACACAAGACAGGACAGTACTCGAGAGAACACTGCTAACAGGTTAAGTTGAATAATAAAAGTGATTGCTCAAAACTGGAGGCAGAGCCTCTTCATAGGAGTGTTTATTTTGGAAGGACTGCAGTCTCTGGCTAGGTTTCTCCCCCCTACCCCCCACAGAGGCTGTCAAAACCCATTGCATCAGCCAGACTGTGACACTGATGGATGGCAGCGAGGCGATTCACGCAAAAGCAAGACAGAGGAGGGAGGAGGGAGGAGGGAGGGGGGGGGGGGGGGGGGGGGCTGGGGAATATACAGTCAAATATTTTCGATTTTCTTTTTCATTCAGGAAATGTGCTGACTTCCGCAAAGACTTTTTTAGCTTAGCTAGGGGGGAAAAAAAAATCTAAGGAGCTCTGATTTCTTTTTTTAATGTAATCTGTACTTGGTAACGAGCCGCACAACCAGTCTTCTTGCGTGTTTGTCTGGGGGGGGGGGAGAAGCAGTCTAGCGGATTGGGAAAGCCAAAGGACTGGAAACCAGCAGGTCCTGGGTTCAAATCCTTCCCACGTTCTCTCGTGAGCAGCTATGCCGTGGTGTCACTCATTTTCCACTCTCACCACACGCAAGACAGCTGGCAGACTTCTACAGCATCTGCAAGCGCAGCCTTTGCTAAGCATCCATCACTGTGGCACTGGTGTTTCGAACCCTAGTCCTACACCCAGTCCTGGGATTCAGAAAGACTGTATAAGTGGCCAGCAGGGGTCTGGGCTTTAGGTAGTTGGGTCCCTGCATTGTCAGGTCCAAACAGGTCACCCTTATCCGTGTCGATACAGAAAATCTCACCTGTGTCAGTGTGGACACAGGAGTGTGGAGTAGTGGTTAGGGCTCTGGACTCTTGACCGGAGGGTCGTGGGTTCAATCCCAGGTGGGAGACACTGCTGCTGTGACCCTTGAGCAAGGTACTTTACCTAGATTGCTCCAGTGAAAACCCAACTGTATAAATGGGTAATTGTATGTAAAATTAATGTGATATCTTGTAACAATTGAAAGTCACCCTGGATAAGGGCGTCTGCTAAGAAATAAATAATAATATATGACAGTTTATTATAGGTTCCTTGAGGGGAGATCTGGTTGCTCAAATGTCTGGCACCTTCTGGTTTTTAGCAACACGTCCATATTAGATTATTTGTCGAAGACAAACTTTAGTTGTGTTTGGAAGAACTGTAAAGAATGTTACATCCACAGCAGCAAAAATCCATCTTAAACGCAGTGGTATTTGCTATGCTTTGCTTTCACTATTGGTAGTAAGATCCTGGTGTAACCTGCGCATGATTGAAGCATCTCCCGTGAGTCACACCAGGACAAAAGATCTCAATTCTCCAACCCTCTTCACACACAGACACATCCCTCCATACACACACACACACACACAGCATATGCCGTGGGCTGCACTCTGTCACAATGGAGGCCAACTCCCTCGCTGTGGGACAAGGGTTTTTATTATCCACCCAGGCCTGCTCACTTGCCTCTTTCCCACATGACTGCCACCTGGCCCATTCGAGGCAAACCCCAGGACTCAGGCCTGCAGCCTGTCGTCACGGAAACCATTCCCCACTGTCGCCCGGGCCTAGAGCTATTAGTTATTTTCAGCTCAGCTGCACAACACCCTATCGGAAAAGACTTGTGTCAGAACCCTTCAAACCAGAGAGGAAAGAGGGACTGGAGATAAATATATAAACTGTAGTTACAGGAAAGCAGTGCACAACAGCGGTGAAATCTACCTCTTAATCCTGAACCTGAAATCACATTTCACAGGATGACTGTTATTTCATTAGAGTAAATGTTTGTTTAAGACAACACCCATTCCGTTTAACACAGGGAGATAATCTCCTTTTATCATCTTATTGAACAGCTATGATTTTTGGTTCCGGGTACCAGTGTCGAACTATCATGGGTAGTTTGTAATAAAAACTCATTTTAGATAACGTTGTTTTATTAATTTTTTAATATGCATTACAACTGCCGGTTCTGACCCACCTAAAACGGCCAGCGTTTGTTTGAATTCCCAGTGATGTGTTTGTTTGAGTTTCTGTTCGGTGTTTTATTAAATAACAAAAGTGAACGTTCTTCGTGAGCTGCTGATTCATCAACAGTAAAATCTTTTCTCCGCGTCACCTTGTCCTCTCCCACCGCTGGTTTAGTTACAAGTGCAATTGCTTTTAAGACAGGTTGTTTTTGGAGTGCTGGGCTAAGTTGTGTTTTCACTCTGAAATGAGTACAGTAATGAGTCCAGTTTACCGGATGTTTACTAGCTAATCCTGCGTTTTATGATTCATCATTGTACTGCTCTTGAAACACACAGGAGATCTACGCATTCCAGTAAACAAAAATAGGCAAGAGTGACGTCACTACATTTGGAGCTTATTAGAACCCTTTTTTAACCTGCTACGGTGTAGCTTTGAATGTCTTCCCCACTGCTGCGCCCATCTCTGTAGCTTGGATCCCACAGCAACTCGGTCTGAAACTTTTTACACAGCTTGGTAACGCCTGCAGTAACTAGCCCTGCTTGGAGTGTGGGGCTCCCTGGCTCTCTTCAATCCGCTCTTTGTGTGCCAGTCTGTGTGTGAGCGCAGCGAGAGGGGAGAAAACAAACAGCACGGCTCGCACAATGGGCACAAAGGCAGCTCGAACAATCAGCCGTTTGAGAGGCGTTGTGTCGAGGACACTCCCGTTGCCAGACACGGATTAGGACAATTCTCAAACATCCGCTTGGACCTCACAATCGTCCTCCACACACACACACACACACACACACACACACACACACACACACGCGAGCTCTGAATAAAGAGGACTCTTTATACCAGGGGCTATACGCAGCTCCTGTGCAAAATCACAATCTTTAAAAGGGAAAAGTCATTTTTCTGCCAATATATTATTATTTGTTTATTTAGCAGATGCCTTTATCCAAGGCGATTTACAGAGACTAGGGTGTGTGAACTATGCATCAGCTGCAGAGTCACTTACAACTACGTCTCACCCGAAAGACAGAGCACAAGGAGGTTAAGTGACTTGCTCAGGGTCACACAATGAGTCAGTAGCTGAAGTAGGATTTGAACCAGGGACCTCTGGGTTACAAGCCCTTTTCTTTAACCACTGGACCACACAGCCGCCTAATATAACTATTAGGATTTGTATTTTTATGAGGAATAACTTACACCCAATTGCACATAATACAGCTGGAAACGTATGTAGTTTATACAGAATGTTTCATTATTATTATTATTATTATTATTATTATTATTATTATTATTATTATTATTATTATTGATGATGATGATGATGATGATGATGATGACAGTTATTATTATTATTATTATTATTGTTTCCCATTTTAACAGATCATATCAGAAAGTCAATTCCTATATTGACCAACACTTCCTCCCAGCAGCCTTGGGAATTAAAAAAAAAAAACATCTTGCATTCTACAGATGACAACTTCTACCATTTAAACTGCTTTCGACATCAGTGTCGACAAATCCCCTTTGCTCACATGCTTGCGTGTAAAGGCTACCCGGCAAACGATGTGCTGATCCAAGATGGTCTGAGGGTTTCAAACAATACCTGAATGGTACCATTTCAAAAGCAACTCAGGCGACACGGGGTTCAAATCACGTTTACTACAGTAGCGATGATAAAGGCCAGAAACATCTCAGAAAAGACTGGCAGCCACGCACGTGCTCTCTGCATCTATCACCCCCGTATTTAATAATTCTCAATGTGTTTAAAACAATGGCTGTTTTAAAAAAAAAAAGTCAGGAGACTCTCATCACGAGCTGGGACCCAGCCATGGTTATCAGACCATGCTAGACTGCAATCTAGGCCAAGGAAGGCCTCGCCTATGACTAACTGCAATGTTGCTGTATTGAATTGTGTTGACCGGTGTTGAAAATAGCTTGACGTTGTATAATGTGATTTGTGCTGGAGGAATCGCATTGAATTGCATCAGGGTGCAAGGTGTCCAATAAACAGCTCCACCATAACAAGATTGCACGTCTGACAACATAAGGTGACTCAGTATTGACGCCCACTCCAGTCATCTAGACTGGAGAACCACATCACTGACAAACAAAGACAACAAACACCTTGCAAAACACCCACAATCTGTCGAACAAAGGGCCAGGCTTGCATGCAGCAGGGTGATCGTTATTCTGGTTGATTTCACATGAGGAGAAAACAACTGGTTTTCCCAGCTGCAAGCAGAACCATCGGCCACACCCACTGTTAGACATTTTAAAATAGTCATGGATATATTTTTTTTTTTTTTTAGGAAAAAAAAAAGGTTTGCAAAATGAAAGGGCAGAAAATAAACGAGGGAAGAAGAAAAAAAATGGAAGAGGGAGAAATGTGTAGATAGCTACCCTTCTGCGTTTCTTTCACCTGTGTGTCGGTGTGCGATCGCTCGATCCCTCCACAGCGCTGCAGGGTTTTGCCGTGAAGTTTTCTTAGTATTCAACTGAAATAACGAGGCGTTGTAAAACTGCGCGAGTCTTTCAGAACGCCCTTGAGAGCGAGACTGAAGGCTCTCTCCCTGGTCAAACCATTTGAGAAACACAAACACACGCATTAATAAAGAAGCTGAACTCAAAAAGCTGTCACCCTTCGCTTTTAATTCACAGGGCTAACCTCGAGATATTTCGAATGAAAGCGCAGGTGCATTGTAAATAACGTCAAGAGCGGGGTTGCGCATCCCTACGTTAAAACAGAAAATCGATATTTTAGACTGGATGAGAACATGACAGTATTGCTGTTGGGAGCCGTGTGGTTTTGGTTGAAGCTGTTTTGGCGTTGCCGGTTTTCTTTGTAGCAACAAAGATATTGACTGAATCAGTCGTTTGAAAAAAAAATATCCCTGTTTAATTAGTAAAACGGTAATCTGCAAATGAACTTCAAGGGATAGTCTTAAGTAAATCGCAGAGGGTTTGAGATCTGCAGCATCCCGTTGGTGAAAACAGAACACCTTTCATATCTGCACGTTTGAATTGTTTTGAAAAAAGTTCGCAATATTAGAAGCCATTCATTTAGGGCATACATTCCAGTGTTTACTACAGCACATCATAATATCGTCCGCATAATGCCTACATACATGAGTGATGTTAGACTGCGTGTATCTTGTGTCTCTTGCAGAAGCGTTTGAGCACCGATGCCGTACAAAATTACTTCCAAAACGGTTTATAAAAAAGCACGAAACAAAAACATGTTTTTTTTATCATCTTAAATTCCTAGATGATCGAATTAAACCATCGAATATTCGCTATTCAGAACTGCCAATAAACGACTAAACCGAACCAGCACTGTAAAATAATTTGAGGCTGGGAGAAGGATAATATATCTCACTTCTTTGAATGAATAAATAAATAAATAAATAATGATAGCACATGGAATTTGACAGGAATATCTTTCGATAGCATGGCATATCTGTAAGAGAGGATGTGATTTGGAGAGCGTGGTTCTGCCTGAATAATAATAATAATAATAATAATAATAATAATAATAATAATAATAATAAAAAACATGTTCTAGTTTCTCCCACTGTGCTATTTATGAGTCGAAAGAACACCAGAAATAGCTCTGCCTAAATATTTAAAAGCCAGTATGACAGCGCCGTGTTTTTTTTGTATTTAGTACAATCCTCCAAGGACGACGGCTTTACAATTCTGTAGCACGTAAACATGGCGCCAGCCTCCCTGAGAGCAACCGTCAGTCTTCATATCACACAGACCAGCGCCCTCATAAATGAACCGCCCGTCTTTGCTGCCCCTTTTCAATCACTGCCCTGCAATTTAGCACTGTTTAATAGATGCTTATCAGTGTGCAGGACTAATTAAGTGTCGATTCCTACCAGCTGAGTGGAATCAAGCAATCACGCCCGCGTTTTCATATCCTGCTTGTTTATGGATCGCCCGAAACCCAATGGAGGTTTATGGCAGCTCCTGGCGGATTCGTTTATTTAATTCCGTTTTAGATCAGTCGTTGAATTTGATAGGGAAAAGACTGAACGACCAGTAAGCGGCTTTGCGTTTTTAAGCAATGCAAACCACCCTGGAGCTAGTTCGGTACCCAAGGGGAGCAGAAATATAGCTTTTCCTTATCCTGGTTCCTTATGGTTTTGATGAATACCTGGCTTGACCATCCTTTTATGGGTAGCCTTTTTAAAAAACAGGTCTGGGTCACTTAAAGTCAAGTCTCGGGTGATATTATCATTACCCTATGACACCATTCCAAGATACAACATGATTGCGTCAGCAAAGCCCTGGACAGCGACACACCCGCCCGTTAACAGGAGGGATACTTTTCAGCCCCCCCTAATTTATACACCAGCCTCCCCAATAATGCTGCTATAACTAACTGTGTACGTTACGGGTTTATTTCACTTAGTAACCAGACTAAAAAGAGAGCGCTAAACCGGCGCGTGTGTACGCGTGCGCATGTAGACCAAATCGTTTACGTTGGTTTTACGACTTGGCGAAATTCATGGTTCAATGTGAAAATATAAAAAAAAATAAAAGCTGCAAAGTCATTGTGGATATTTAACCACGGTGACATTTTAGACGTTGTGTAGCTGTGGCCAGACCTCAGTTTATAAGCTTTTATTGGTGTGTCTCAGACGACCATAGCGTCGCTTTGGTCTTTGCTTGACAACAATGGTGCCATTTATCAAGTAAATAGTCTAAGTAATAACGCGTGACAAAGTTCGCCACAGTCGAAGATTGTTGGATTGGTAAGTAAGTGTGCTCTTATTGTATTAATTATAATCCCGTGTATTAACCAATAATAACTTCTTATTGAGAATTAAGGAGGGGGTATATTGTGAAATAACCTTGTTGTTTTACTGTACAGTATATGTATGTATGTATGTATGTATATTCACGAATATGTGAAAGACAAAACACCCTCCCAATAACAACGGTGCGTTTTTATCCTTCAGTTGTGTAGCAAACAGTAATCTCTCTACCTCGACTGTTTCACGTATGATTTATTTGACCCCCCTGCTGTATCCTGCCAGATAACCGTAATGTGACTGTGCTCAGTGTCTCCAGCGTTGCACCTCGTATTAGGCTGTGTGGTCCAGTGGTTAAAGAAAAGGGCTTGTAACCAGAAGGTCCCCGGTTCCACCTCAGCCACTGACTCACTGTGTGACCCTGAGCAAGTCACTTAACCTCCTTGTGCTCCGTCTTTCGGGTGAGACGTAGTTGTAAGTGACTCTGCAGCTGATGCATAGTTCACACACCCTCGTCTCTGTAAATCGCCTTGGATAAAGCGTCTGCTAAATAAACAAATAATAATACCAGCACACTTCTGCAACAAATATTCGCATTAGGAGTGCCTCTCCTATGTGTTTTTATAGTGCTGTCCCTGTTTTAGTACGAGCTAATTCAATCAAACTATATTAATAAACCATCTCACTGACCTATAATTTTCAAATACGACAAAAGGTGTCTCTATGTATTAGAAGCCTTATACAATATAGTCTGTATGCACCAATAGGCTCTGCACCGGTAACACACTATAGCATAGATACCGAATTGTTGAAAAATAACACGTTTACGTCACTGTTTACGTTCCTGCACACCTGAAGATGGGCCTCTTGTCGGTAAGGTTCTAAAATAAATGTGTTTTTTTTTAATGATTTAAACCTTTTGTGTACATGCAAATATATATATATATATATATATATATATATATATATATATATATATATATATATATATATATATAAGAAACATAGTGTGCTGTGTAAGCCCAGCATATATGTGACGCATTTTATTTTAATTTGAACGCTGTCTTTTCTGTCATACCGATCCCAGAACCGCGTTTCGTGGCATGTTAATTTTTAATCTTTCTTAGGGGCAAACGAATCCGAGGTGGTGATAAATAGCTTCGCTCTTCATCTTTGACTAATGTGGGAGATATGGAAGGAAATACTTATGCAAATGACAATTACAATCCGTCTTGTTCTTTCCTGTCTGTGTTTGCTCTGAATCAAACCTCCAATTCTCCACCATTCTATAGGTTCTGAAACACTCTCTCACTCTCTCTCTCTCTCTCTGTCTCTCTCTCTCTCTCTCTCATATGCGCGCACCCCGGTTTTTAACAACGTTGGAGAGTAAGAAAAAAAGAGACATTTACATCTGTAATTAAACAAAACCTCAATTAGAACCGGGGCTCGTTTTAATTGGCAAAAGACGCGGCGTCCCGGTGGTCGTCGTAATGAAACACAAGGGCGTGGTATGTTGCGCTTAACACTGTGCTGTAGGCTGCCGACAGTGTTACATTTTTCTGCAAAAAAATGAAAGTCTTGTTTTCAAACCATTTATGCAAACACCTCTTCGTTATTTTATGAACGGTTACATGCACGCTCGGCAAGGTATACCTAAGCCCCTTAGTTAAATAATTCCACATTTCTAAATCAATTACGTGAAGTATGCATTTAGGGTTCGTTTATTAACAACATGATACGGGTTTAGTATGGCTTAATTAATCGCAGCTTCTATGCAAAATTATTATTTTTTTAAAACGACATGCCATATTTAGTCGGTCATTTTTTATTTGTTAAATTACCGGTGTATCATTTTAGCTGCATGCATTTGGTGTTTTATGTGGCGGCTTCGTCATTATCACTATTATTTATACATATTCGTGACATAACCAATCATTAGCACGCCACACAGTCTGCCAGCTTATAAATGCAAATCGAATTATTATTTAAACCCCGCTGTGCTATTTTATACTGTTTGGGTTTCACAAATGATTATGTAATTCGACCTGATACCGACAGCAAGACTGCGCTCTGTGTAGAAAACCCCCGGCCTTGGGTTAAGTGCGCGGTACTCCAATCCTGCGCAGGCGGCCGCTAGAGGTGCGCGCTACACATTGCCCTCCAAACGCGCCAGGGTCAAGGACGGGCCACCGGCACGCCCTATCACTCGAGAGGACCCGCACAGCTGAAACGTGTTTGTTGCCAGGTATCACTGCACCTGCCCGGGTTTGTGTTTCTAGATAATACGGGTTTAGAAGGCGTTATGAAACATCGGCGTCGCACCTGCTTTATAGTAGTGACTTATCCCATTTTTACAGGTTGCGACACTCGGAAGGTTACATTCTGTAAGATCGAGCAGCATAATTATATTAAAAAAATAAATAAACAACAACAACAACGACATCTCCGTCGTCTCACAGCATCCAATTTCCAAGTTATAGTTGCACGGCAACAGTAACCCTGAGGAATTTGCGTTCAGTTCAAGCCATGCGTAATTTGCCTCCTTCGCTCGCTCTCTCTCTGTCTCTTTTTTATACAGCAGAGTAGCTTGACCCTATCCATCGTTCTTCAAGGACGCACAGCCTCCGAGGCATCCGTTTTATCATGCAAACGCATTCTCCTGCAGACATCCACGCCTCTAAAAGGCAACGCATCTCTGCTAAGGAGCCAGCCCTCCTTATCGAATGCTTTGTACTGCGGGAGACTGTAGTGATGCTCGCTTTTATAATAATAATAATAATAATAATAATAATAATAATAATAATAATAATAATAATAATAATAATATAATACAATAAAATAAACAGTATCCTTGGTATTTTAGAGATTGGGGTGTTTGGGCGATTACAACTGTTAAGAAAATATTCAAAGAATGTTCATATGTAAAAGCGGCCATGTCGCTTGCATAATTAAATAAATAAATAATAATGAAGATTTTTTTTAATAATACATATTTAGACGTCTAACCCCATAATACATCGTGCAATACTCTAAAATAGAATTTAAAAAGCGAATTTCCAATGCAAAACGCTGTGGTCCTCAAGCCACTGCTATCGGTGTTGAAATGAGTGCTCTGGCGCATCGCTATAGATCACATTACAAATACCTGCTAATCGTTAAAGCCAATCTGTAATACCAAATGGATCTACAGCGCAGCCTGATACCCGTGCCACGTTACTGCGTAGTCTTTCATATTGTACACTTAGTAAAATGTAGGGTAATGGGTTGAGGTTTGGAAATTATTTGGTAAAAACAAAACTTGCTTTTATTTTTACATAATAAAAAAAATAGCTGTTTCATTCTGATGTATAAATCTCTGTCACACAACACCATCCATCCATATTCTATACATTAGTGTGCCTCCATATTCTTTATGAGTAAATATTTGGATTCAAACAAAAGCCATGGCTATTCAATATCCACACCCTGCAGATAATTTAAAATAACAATAATCATCATTATAAATCTAATCACACGAATAAGCAAATTATAAAAATGAAAGAAAGAAAGAAATAAAGGGATACGTACAGTAACCATTCTTAATGTGCAGGGAAAGATGATATTTATTTCCTTCGATTGTGTGGATGTATTTGGTTTTTGGGTTGTTTTTTTTTTAGGGTTGTTTTTTGTCCCAAAAAAGAAGAAACAAAACAAAAATAAAAAAAAAAACACACGGGTCTTCTCTGCGATCACAGTTCTCTGTATTCGGATGAGCCAATGTTAGCCCCACTGCAGTACAAGAACAAAGAATTCTCTTCGTCCCTTTAAGTCCCACAAGACAATATTGCACTCGGATAAAATTAATTTTTTAAAAAAGGGACGCTCTTTCTTCCTCCTTTAGGTCTCTCCTTGGTGTGTGTGCGATTTGTTCGCTCTGTGGTGTAGTGTTTCAAATTCAACCCCCAAACTTTCCTTCCTTCAGATATCTGCTCTGTGTGCCAGTGCTGCAATGCAATGATTCTTTTATGCATCCATCTGCCTGGGAATGGCAATTTCTGATTGGCCTACAGCACAAGGAGGAAGCGGTGACATCACAGCCATTAGAATTCCGCTTCCTCCTCCCCTAGCTAAGAAAAAAGACCCCCCCACTCCCCAACCCTCCATCAAAGACAGACAGATTGATGGAACCCAGAGACCACAAGAGGCATTCCGTGAACAGATTCTGTACATTTCTTTTTTTTTCCTGTACAAGGCATTCACCAGGTTACTGGTCTCAGAATCGAGATTTCATTAACCGCTCCGTCCAGAAAGAACAAACAGATCGGCTTTTGTCATTGACCGGACGATAATATCTGAAATATGTTTGTTAGCAGCTTCTTTGTTGGTCAATGGCCTGGCATCGGACTTGCAGAATCACCAGTATGCTATGCCATACCTCACTCTAGAGTTCTATCTTCTAACAGGGTATCCTTGCCATTCATGCATTCTGCTTTAGGTAAGTAAGCCATTGTGGAAACAAATTATAGCCATGCTGAACAAAGCGCCATCCGTACCACCTCTCACCTTCCCTTTATTAGCTGGTAAATTGTTCCACAATATCTCCGGGAAACCTTGATTTCCTCAGCTCTACACCACCTCAAGACCTAAGGCTTTCTTTTTAGCCTCCATAGCAGTTCCTATTTTTGCACGAATTTACTCTCCCTAGCAGCTAGCTGATAAGCGTTTCAGATTAGGTGAATGGCAGCAATGCTTGTTGCAAGCAGCGAAGCACTTTGAAAGCCTTCCCCTTCCACTGTAGCCTAGCGGTTAGAGCTGAGGGACCAGGAGGCAGCTACAGATCTGAGTTCAAATCCCAGCCTACTGACCTACTCATTAGATGACCTCCAGGTATACGACTCTCCTTTCCATTGAAAATCCCCAGCTTTTCAATAGGAATCCTGTAGTTTGAAACAATAGACTCAATGCATGGGGTAGGGGGGGGTCACTATTTGGAGTGCAGTGAGTTGAGCAAAGGAAATTCTATTACAGCTCTGGCCAAACATTTTGCATCACCTGGAATTTTAGGATTGAGACATCTAAAAAAAACTCCAATATGACCATAGTTTAGATCTTTTATTTAACATCATGTAATCTAAGAGACTACAAAATGATATCGCTAAAAAGTCTGCCGGAAGCCATAACATTAGTACATTATTTCATGTTAGATTTCGAAATGTCACATTTTTTCATTAAGTATCTGGAAAACTACAAAGCGGTGTGTGATTCAATCTGTTAACGTAACATTATTCAGCAGGCTTCGTTCCACTTTATGAAGCAAAATGAATTCATTCCGCAGGGTGATGCAAAGGTTTTGGGCCAGCGCTGTAGAGTCCAGTAAGGTGTATAATCAAAGGAATTTAATATTAAGAAAATGTAGAAAGCATTTTTCTATTCTTTCCATTCTTTTCAGTGCATTACTGAGCTGGCCAAAAAACCAAAAACCCTGCCAGACTGTGTTGACAAAGCCATGTTAGGAGAGACTGGGGTTAGGTGTTACAGTGAGGCACTCTCTTACAAGTCGCTGATAGAAAACATCTCATGACATGTGTCCTTTGGCTACTTGTCCATTTGTCATTTCAGTTTAATGGAAATACCGTTGGGTATATTTGCAGAATGATTTTTCCTACTCTGGATCAATTGTAAACAACTTGAGTCTTCGTTATGTCGTCTTGCATTAGGAGATAAATATTTAAAGTTTATATTGTTTAGAGATGGTGCTCTCATTTAAAAAAATGATGCATATACCTCGTGGAATCCTTATAAAAGGTTCTCATAGTAAAAGCATAGCAAAGTGTAATAAAGCACAGTAAAGAATAGCGAGGCATGGTAAAGGATATTAATAAACATGACAAGCTAGAAATATTCAACCCAAACATCCTACAGGGTAAGCACCCTCTGCTTTATCCCTCAGATAAGTCCTCAGTTTTCTTACCTGTAGTTTCCCTCGATGTGTCAAACATTGTTTTAAATATGAATCTGTTCTTAACCCTTTCATGCATGAAATATTTTTTTTTTAAATACCTGGACACATAATAAATATTTCATTGAAATATACAGATTTTTTTCCATGTGCTTTATATTGATATTACAGTTTTTTGTATCTGTCCCCATATGAGGTCTCCATGGGTTAATAACTAGAGATTGCAAACTGTCTAGCGCTGTGTTTGAGATGTAAACACTATACTCGCCTCCTGTCTTCCACAGTTCAGTTTGGCTTCTTAGACACTGGCTATTTTTTTTTTCTCTTTGTCATCCATAATTTATCCAAAGCCTGGGGACAGGATACGTGACAAATGACCTATTTTTGATATCTTGTGTGAGGCTTCATCATCTCCACCATCCATCCACTCTTCCCAGGAACAGACCTGAGGGAGATGGGGCGATGGAGAGGGGGGAGGGGGGAATGTGGTGACGGGATGCACCCCCCCTTGAACTTCTGCAGGGTGAGGAGTGTAGGGGGGGGGGACCTGTCACTCTGGTTTAAACTCGAGCACTTAATGAACACTGTTTAGAGATGCACTCTCGTTAAAAAGATTAGGAAAAATGACTTTAAAATAAGCGAAATTCATCTCGTTTAGTTTTCAGTTTCAAGTCTCTGAGGATATTTGGGGCTTTCCTCTGACGGTGTCCTTTCGTTTTTATTTTCATTTCCATTAATCTAGCATCACTTATTATGACAGAGCTGTGTTTCTGATCTTTAAATACATATCACAGTGTTTTTCTTTCTCAAATCCACACTGCAGCCCAGTGCTTTCTTTCTTTCTCAAACCCACTGCCTTCCACACTGCAGCCCAGCACTCTAACCATTGAGCTACTCAAACCCACTGCCTTCCACACTGCAGCCCAGCACTCTAACCACTGAGCTGCTCAAACCCACTGCCTTCCACACTGCAGCCCAGCACTCTAACCATTGAGCTACTCAAACCCACTGCCTTCCACACTGCAGCCCAGCACTCTAACCACTGAGCTCCTCAAACACACTGCCTTCCACACAGCAGCCCAGTACTTTCTTTCTCAAACTGCCAAGCCTCAAAATCCATCACCTTCCTCCTCACAGACCAACCCTTCCTTCATCTAACCACTGAGCGCCTCTGACCAGCTGCCTTTCCTTCCGTGCTCCATCCCATCTCTAAGCAACTGAGCTCTTCAAACCCACTGCCTCCCACTCTGCAACACGGTGCACTAACCACTAAGCGACACAAACGCTTCCTGTTCTGCAGTCCAGCACTTTATCTAACCGCTGAGCTGCGTTTGGCCCCGCTGCTCCTACTTAGCACTTTGCATTCATATTGCACGGTGGTTTGCTTTCTCTGATTTATTTATGCCCTTGCATTACAGTCATATCCCATAGGAGGCTGTGTGGTCCAGTGGTTAAAGAAAAGGGCTTGTAACCAGGAGGTCCCTGGTTCAAATCCCACCTCAGCCACTGACTCATTGTGTGACCCTGAGCAAGTCACTTAACCTCCTTGTGCTCCGTCTTTCGGGTGAGACGTAGTTGTAAGTGACTCTGCAGCTGATGCATAGTTCACACACCCTAGTCTCTGTAAGTCGCCTTGGATAAAGGCGTCTGCTAAATAAACAAATAATAATAATAATTTTATTGAATCTGCCTTCACCTGGCTTTGCGCATGCTTTCCTCAGTCCATTCAAATCCTGTGACAATGTGACTTTTCAACTCTGCCAGCTCCTATTACATACCTATGTATTGATGTATAAATATGCAGTATCTAAATAAATAGACTCGATATCATGATGCCTGCAGGTTTAAGTAGAAAGGAATAGTAGATGGTTACTTCATTAACTATGTAGTAAGTGGCATCACAAACACATGAATAGATTTAAATTGAAATAACTAAGTGTAGTTGCCGTGGCATCAAATGCTTATATAAGCACCTCCACTGTTTGATTTCAAACACACTTTAAGGTATGTTAAATAATCCACAACATTGGGAAGTTGGCTGTTTTGAGCACACACACACACACACACACACACACACACACACACAGGGACAGCACATTGAGAGTTGCATCCTCACATGATTTGAATGGACTGAGGGAGTATGTTCATTCCCAGCATTTAGGCAAAAAAATTGGTAATGACTCCATTTTGGAGCAACAGAACCACTGGGAATGTTTGAAAACATTTCAAAAGCAATTCAAATGGCATTTCCTTAAACTGCAGCTCCCGCGTTTAAAACAGAGAAGCATGTGAAACTGCTGAAACACCTTAACCAACACTGACACCCAGCACGTTTTCAGATTGATTACGGTTTTGCTGTTGCGCTGAATTGATTCAGCCTTTAGGTTATTGTGCGCCAATTTTTTTTTTTGGTTTTTGATTGACGTCCCAGTCCTCTGCAACCGTCTTCTTCCCCTATCACCAATTGCATCTTCCCAGCTTCAAGGAGACGCCAGCGGTCTTTGCCGCACTCATTTCCCGGTAGCAGCTGCAGTCTGGACCACAGACGCTCTGACTAGTGTGCTGCCCGCTACCACCCTCCTTTCAAACTCTGATGAAACCTTTTCATGTTATTTTCTACATGGCTATTTCCACATGCATGGCCGCATTCTGCATGTTTTGTGACAGTTTCTCACAAACCAGAAATCCATGCATGATTTTCAGTAGTACAGACGGCTTCTATGCCAGTATTATATTAAACTGCTGGTGTTGCTATCCGAAGGTTTACAAAGCACAGAAGCACCGCGTACTGGCTGTAGCAGATTCTGCCTGCGATATATATAAGGAGCCCGGGTGTGCTTTTAACAGGCAACCCTTTGGCAGGAGAGAACAGCATTTGTCAGGCTGAGACAGCAGGAAGCGATGCATTAGCACAATAGATTGGCAATAGCATTACTGTACCTCATGGGAAGAGAGGAGAAATAAGCGCTCTGCTTCCTTGAAGGCTCTGCTCCTCTGCAGTGTGGAAGCCGCCATGTCTTACGAGAGAACGAGACACTGGACTCACGTCCCTTGAGGGAGGAGAGAGAGAGAAAGAAGGAGGGGGTGGCAGTTAATGCTAGACAGGAGGAAGGAGGAAGGGAGGGAGGGAGTAGAGAGAGAGAGAGAGAACACTAGCGGCACAATTGATTGTATGTTTCCAACCTCCTGCCAAGCTCAGCCCTCGGAGGACAGTAGTGTGGCGTAGTTGGCAATGGGCCTCCTTGCTGAATGTCCGATTCTGAATGAGAGGCTCAGGATTGGAAGGGCACAGACTAAATCTCCCCCTCCAGACCTGAGAAAAAGGGCACTCCCTCCCAGGCTGGAGGCATGGAAATGGAACTGCTCCCTCCCTCCCTCCCTCACCCCCTAAGAGAAAGGGTGCTCCCTCCAGTCCAGGATAGGCTTGAAGCATGGAGACTGAACCGCTCCCCCTTTCACCCCCTAAGAGATATCGATTAGAGTCTCAGTGCAATGGTTCTCATGCTCATAAAGAGAAGGGACTTCAGTTACCTATCAGCTTCAATCATTTGAGATGCGTCACAGACTGTTGTGGACTCAGTGAAGGTATCAGAAACCAACGTGCTGTAATGCAAGGCTGAAAGATGCTAGAACGTGTATAATTACACCAGCTTTCTTTTATAAGGTCCTCATTCAAAAACAGGCACCCTTATACACTGATTCATGTCCACCTGTCTGTCTGTCTGTCAGTCACACTATACCAGGTGAATACGATAACTGCTTTCGTCTTGCACCAATCCCTACCAAACATGTGCCATTCACTCCTAGCCTCCTGTGGATTTTTCGGATTGCGTTTGGCTGTAACCCGATAAGCTTGATTTTATATGAATATCTGAACCTGTGCATGCGCTCATTCTTGGGATCATGAATGATATATTACAATTGTTTTCATACTGCCTGCCCCATGAACTGGGTTATATATTTTAAACAAAGGTGAAATGCCATCAATGACTCAATGATGGACAGTAGAAATATTTTTTTCTCAGAAGGAAAACACACTCAAGAAAGTAAAAACCAGATTTGAATACAGGTGACCAGTAAATGCGACAGCCTTGATCTGTTTCTTATTAGTGTTATCACTGGTGTCTTTGTGTTTTTTTTTTTCATGTGTTTTCAGTATGATGATTTCACACGTGCTTGCTTTCCAGACACACGGCAGACGACCCTTCTCAACCACCTCGCGGTTTCCTCTTGAAAGGATGAAGGAGATCTCTACCAGCTCTTGTGGGACGTGCCCACACAGTAAGAGAACCAATTCTCCCTTTTTATCTACAGATTGACAAAGGAGTGCGCTGGAAACAGTGTGCTGTGCAGTATCAGAAACGCTGCTGAATGTATAACAAAGACTACAGTGTACAGTTTTGCATCACCTCGAATTTTAGGTTTGAGACATAATTAAATAACCATACGGACATAATTTAGATCTTGTATTTAACACCATGAAACTACAAAATGATATCGCAAAAGTCTATCAGAAGCCATAACAGTAGTACAGTATTTCATGTTGGATATGGAAATCTACAAAGCGGTGTGTAATTCAATATGTTAACGTAACATTATTCAGCAGGTTTCATTCGACTTTATGAAGCAAAATTACTCTGTTCTGTAGGGTGATGCAAAACTTTTGGCCAGAAATGTTAAAGGATTCAAACATAGGATCTAAAACACTGGGAACATTTTAAAAAAATACTAGATTATGTGCTTTTAAATTAGTTCCGAACAGCCTTGTCTTGTTTCCTATGTTCTTATGTCAAATAAATGGGCTGTTCGGGACTCTTGTGGGTTGACCAGAGACAGAATACTGACAGCATTTTCCCAAATCTGCTTCCGATGGATAAAATACAAGGAAACAGAAGTCTCAAAATCCAAGCACTGCTTAGTTTTTCTTACATTTGAGCAGAGTGCCATCCAGAAGCTGAGCAAGCCAGATCCTGCTGATCAGCTTGACCTCAGATCCATTGAAGCAGTAGATTGTGTGTGTGTTTTATTTGTGCAACTGTTTTCATTCTAGAAACCCACCTCCCTTTTCCTTCCCTCCCTCCCGAAACTTTATTCATGGCCTCGACAAAGATCTGTTCCCTGGCTTTTTGTCATGCTGATTGGTTCACTGATCCTTGTCAACCGTTCACTGTGTTGAGCTGGAGCTGGACCATTCAACGGAGGGGTCACATTGTGGCATAGTGACCTTTGCACTGTCCGAGTGGACAAATGAATCAGTGCAGCTGACTGCCCCGATCGACCTGCCTCTCCAGCCACCTAAACACCCCATCACCCCATCACCCCATCACCCCAACAAAAATTCACTCAATAAGTCAAGTGCTGAGCTGTTGAATAAAAGTGATAGTGCCTCCTTCTGTGTTCTGACTTACAGCTGTAGGTTGGGGTACCTTTATTTAATATTGAATCTTGAATGTTGGTGGGCAGACTGTATTTGTTAACACAGGGCTGCCCGAATGGAGGGGTCTGTTGAGCGTCACAACAGCTCTGCAGTTTTGAAGCGTCTCATTTTAAGGGCAGTCTGCAGTGTGAGGTACACTGGAAGCCGGTACAGTGCAAATACAGCATGTTGATTTTGTGTTTGAAGCATTTTCGATGCTGAAGTGGTGTCTGAGTGTAGTTGCGACTATTTACTGAGCTTGTTAGTAAGCTAGACTTTTTTGTTGTTGTTGTTGTTGTTGTTCACTGGTGGTATGTTTTTGTACGGCTCTCTGAGATTTTTAGGGTAATCGCTACTATCTCTAGCTGTATTTTGAAAGCTGCTTCCGATGGTGGACATACAGGCAATCCTTGCATCGCCCTGGTTTGCTCTTGTCTTGTCCTATCAATTATTCAGTGATTTCCATGAACACTCTTGCAGTCAGATCTCGAAGTTGTCCGTTCTGTGAAATCTGGGAGTGAGGGTGGTTGTGGTAAACCTGCCACACGGTGCCCTGTCATCTTCTATATGTGTTATTATCAGCAATCAGGGCTTCCCTGGGCATCAAGCAGAAAGCAGGTGTTAAGCCAGCTGATGTGGGGTATTGAGTATGAATACATAGCTGTAATAGCATGCACTCACACCCTGAGCTCTCCCCCTTCCCCCTCTTCAACCCCAGTTAAAGAGAGAGGATGGAGCAGCCTGCCTCTCTCCATCTTCATCTGGCCTACTTTGCATTTAAAATGGCCCCCCCATTGTCCTACCCGAGGGGGGTTGGGGGGCAATTGTCCCTCTTGAACTGGAGCAGGTGTCTCGAACATTGAAATCCTGAGAATCAGAAAGCGGGGGAGGGAGGGAGGGAAGGGGTGAGGGTCAACTGAGCGCTGGTGAAAGTTTACAAAATAAAAACCAACAGCTTTGTTTGATTCAGAGAGACGGAAGGAGCGAGTGCTTCCCTGCTTCCCTCCCCACTGTTGCCTCTCTGCATTTTGTTTCTGGTGGCTGCAGTTTATAGAAAACACAGAGACAGCTCTTCTGAAGAGCTCCCATCTCTTGTCAAGCACTTTCCTTTGTGCGCTTTGGAAACGAACAATGCGTCGGTAAAGCATGATAGGGAAGCATTTTAAATCGCCGAGCTGTATTGTGAAGTATGCCACTGTACAGAAAAGGCACAGAGAAGTACCGGGAGGCGCGGTCAACCCCAGGTGGCTGCCTGTTGCAAAAGCACAAAGCCTCTACCTTTTAAACCCCCTGGTTTTTATAAAGGAAAAGAAAAAGTCGAACCGTTCATCTATAACTGTACAACACACAATAGGGGTACATTTAGAAAGGCTAACAGAAGACAAACGTTCCTGCCAAAATGTCTTCAGGACATTGAAGACATTGAAGACATTGAGAAAGACTTTTAGTTGAAAGACTTGGATTTTACTGTCTTTATCAGAAGCTTTTGAGTCTTCTTCGGCATTTGTTGCATTGCGTTCAGTGTGTACAATGAGGTTTTGCTTTTGTTGCATTGCGTTCAGTGTGTACAATAAAGTCTTCCCGAAAGGGTTAACAGTTAGATGCGCTGTGATTCTTTTCATGCTAATCATCACAGGGGTATGCTTCTTTTTTAAAATCCTTATTTATTGCACAGAATAACAAGAACAAAATTAAGAAATGATCTGGATTTATTTTGGGGGGGGGTGGGGGGGTTAATTTTCTTTTTTCGCTGTCTCGGTTTGGCAGCCTGAAGCACAGGAGTAAAGCAAGGTGAAGGAATGGATACCAGCCTCACCGCAGCCTCCAGGAAAACACGCTTCTTTCTTTTTTTCAATTTAAAATTTGTTCCAGCTGTTCGCTTCCAAATCAATGCAAACCTATTCATCTTGTCTTGGCACCCTGTGCGTTCTTCGAAAGTCACCTTGCCAGCTCCCAGCCCCCAGCCCCCTCCCCCACTCGTACGCCATCCCTGCCTGTATACCCGCCTCCCTTTCCCTCTAACCTGTGAGGTGTCTGCACAGTTAAAACCTGCCTATTTATAGCAGAGACGTCAACGTGGCTCTGGCATTATTTATATTGCCAGAAATCCCTGCTGATTTGGCGCTGAATTGACATTAACATCAAGATATCCAGCTCTGAAAAACTGATGTCTACCTGCAAGGTTGCTAATGTGAGTGGTAGAGAAATTAAACTTCACACCATGGCAAAAGGTGAAGGCACAGTTGGCATCTCGCTTTATAGGGGACCCTACATGTCTGTAGGTTTTTGCTGGAATTTGTATTGGCTTTTAAATATTCCTGGAGACGCAAGTCTAGGTGTGTAACACACAGCTATAGCTGAGTGCAAAATAAACATCTTCTCATCCAAAATACATCGTATGGCAGCTTGGCAGAGGGAATATTCAAGCACTTGTCTCAGAAGGTATGGCTTGAGTAGGGAGACTGAAAGAGGCACATTTTCTGTGGGGAGACTCCTATCTGCTTTCACTATTGTTTCTTTCTCCAGTGCTCCTTTCGTTAAACCAGACCCCCCCCCCCCCCGTCCCCCCCCCTCCCCTTTCCACTTTCCATTTCCCTTTTTTTTATAGAATATCAGTAATTAAAATGAAGGGGGTGTCCAGGCTTCCTAATGATGCCACCTTTCTGTTTGTTGCCACTGCAGGCTGTGCTGCTTCAGACCAATTATCATCTTATGAGAGAAAGAGCCTTTGTTTGGCAAATCGTGGCTGATTCAGAGTAAAGTGGGCCTGATTTAAAATTCCACAGGGACGCAGGTTTTCTACTGTTGTTGTTGTTTTTTTCCCCAACCCAGAAAAGGTACACATGCACATGAAATGATTCTCCTTCTCACTCTCTCTCTCTCTCTCTCTCTCTCTCCTATTGTTTTGTCGGCCAGGATGACCTTGTTTTGCTGTCGAATGGAGTGTGTGAGTCAAGCTCTCTCCAACGCATCGAGCATGCTCCTGAATACTAAACGCGTCCCACTCCCCTCCCTCTCGCCCATCCTTGCTTTCTTTCCCCAACTCAATCTTTCTATCTCTCTCTCTCCAGCATTCCACATGGTGTGTTTCTGTGCAGGGAGTTAAAGGGACCGGCGCCAGACCTGTCACTAAAATCAATACCCTGCGCACTGCAGATTAAAGGAAATAATAAACCCCTCCTTGCAGCTCCCCGCCCAGTAAAGTGTGTTCTTAAAGAATCAATACAGGACAGCTAACGTTCAATAATGTTGGTCATCCATCTGTTACACAGGCAGTCCAGGGACAGGTCAGGAAATAGCTGCTACGTTCACCATTTCTGTTTGCAGCAATCTCGCCACCCTCCTCTTTTTTTTCTTTCTTTTGCAAACTCTAATTTAAAAGGATTGTTGGTATGACAGGTTTAGCAGGCATTTCTTAATCTAGCAAGTCAAATATATAATCCGTGAGTATTAAACACTGAAGTCAATGACAAACATTTTGATCAGAAGTCTTTGTCAATGTTTTCAAATATTCAGCTCTGGCCAAAAGTTTTGCATCACCTAAGATTGTAGGATTGAGACCGCATTTAAAAAAAAAAACTATATGAACATAATTTAGATCTTTTATTTAACATCATCTAATTAAAGAAACTACAAAATGATAACGCAAAAGTCTACCGGAAGCCATGACAGGAGTATTTCATATTAGATTTTGAAATGTCACATTTGAAATTTGTTGTTAGCTTTTCATTATAGGGGAAAACTACAAAGCGGTGTGTAATTCAATATGTTAAGGTAACATTATTCAGCAGGTTTCATTTGAATTTATGAAGCAAAATTAGTTCATTCTATAGGATGATGCAAAACTTTTGGCCAGAGCTGCACCGGCAGAGATACATTTCCATGTTACCAAGCCCTGTATCTAAATACTATGGCAAAGACTCCACAAGGTGCCGGAAGGTGTCTTGAGGCATCCATTCAGTCATTCATCATCGTGAGCAGAGGATCACGATGACAAATGCCTTGTTCAAGTTCATCCCAGCCATGCCCGATTAGATTGAGCTCCAGGGATTGTGGGGGTGACTGAAAGATGCCCGAAGTCTCTGCCAGGCTCCTCAAACCGTTCACACTCAATTCTGGGGTGTAGATTTTCAACAAGCTTCAGCGCTGTTGAAATCCTTGAGTGCGTGATTGAAGGACAAGGTCCTCTTTGAGTGGCAGGACTTACACAGGACCTCAGTGGGAAGGATCGTTGAGACGCATGTTTAAAAGACTCTCCACAATGCTCTTTCTACTTTCACTTCCTTTAAAAGGGCCTGTCTGCATGTTTATTGATTAAATGTAAGGGATTGGAGCATTTTAACTTGTGCTATTTTAAATCTCCGCTTAAGGGAGATCGCTTTAGTTTTTAAAAGGTATTTACTGGTTAAGTATCGAGGATATGCACAATAATATCAGGGCTTTCCCCGTAAGCCACAAGCTAATCAGGCCTTCACTAAAAAGTTGCAATAACTTTAGATTTGTCTTCGCTTTGGAAATGTTTTCCCCTATTTGATTTGCCATTGTAGGAGGCTGTGTGGTCCAGTGGTTAAAGAAAAGGGCTTGTAACCTGGAGGTCCCCAGTTCAAATCCCACCTCAGCCACTGACTCATTGTGTGACTCTGAGCAAGTCACTTAACCTCCTTGTGCTCCGTCTTTCGGGTGAGACGTAGTTGTAAGTGACTCTGCAGCTGATGCATAGTTCACACACCCTAGTCTCTGTAAGTCACCTTGGATAAAGGCGTCTGCTAAATAACCTAATAATAGGAATAATTGTTGGTTTCTTTAAACTAGGCTTCTATTCTTTCCAAATATGTAGGACGGAGAGATTTATTTCAGAATCAATTTGGGATCATTATTTGGATAACTTTGCTAGTCTTTTTTTTCTTCCTCTGAATTTATTTACACAGTGTTGCACAAATCCTTCCTTCTCACAAACATATAATCGCACAGCTTACTGTCAAACATATAACTGTGCAGGTTACTGTCTTCTGGAGTTTTACATCACCTAGAATTTCAGGATTGAGACATAATAAAAATACAAAAACTATATGAACATAATTTAGATCTTTTATTTAACATCATGTAATCAAAGAAAACTTCACAATGATATCGAAAAAATCTACCGGAAACCATAATAGCAGTACAGTAGTATTTCATGTTAGATTTTGAAATGGCACATTTTTTCAATTATGTGTCAGTTTTTTTCGTTATCTGGGAAACCTGCAAAGCGGTGTGTAATTCAGTATGTTAACCTAACATTATTCAGCAGGTTTACGACTTTATGAAGCAAAATGTGTTAATTCTATAGGGCGATGCAAAACAATCTGGCCAGAGCT
Organism: Acipenser ruthenus; assembly: GCF_902713425.1. Lineage (NCBI taxonomy): Eukaryota > Metazoa > Chordata > Actinopteri > Acipenseriformes > Acipenseridae > Acipenser > Acipenser ruthenus. The sequence goes on along the minus strand of NC_081224.1, from coordinate 859,882 downwards.
GTATAGGTGTGCAGCCCTTGTTAATGTGCAGTCAGCTGCCACTTCACAGGGTGTGCTGGGAGCTGTCCAGGGTACTGAAGCCCCGGGCCCGTGTCACTGCACTGCTCCGAATTCTGTGCAGTCAGGTGTACTGGGAGCTAACCGTGGTCCTGAAACCCTGCTAGGCTTTTTCATAATTACCCCCCACCCCTGTAGTCCTACAGCAATGGCCATAGGTTTTGCATCACCCTATAGAATTAACTAATTTTGCTTCATAAAGTCAAATGAAACCTGCTGAATAATGTTACGTTAATGTATTGAATTACATACCACCTCTTTGTAGTTCCATATGTTTTACGAAAAACTGACAGCAATGGTGAAATGTGACATTACGAAATGTAACATGAAATACTGTACTACTATTATTATTATTTATTTCTTAGCAGACACCCTTATCCAGGGCAACTTACAATTGTTACAAGATATCACATTATTTTTACATACCCATTTATACAGTTGGGTTTTTTACTGGAACAATCTAGGTAAAGTACCTTGCTCAAGGGTACAGCAGCAGTGTCCCCCCACCTGGGATTGAATCCACGACCCTCTGGTCAAGAGTCCAGAGCCCTAACCACTACTCCACACTCCAGAATTTTTTTGTGATATCATTGTGTAGTTTATTTGATGACATGATGTTAAATAAAAGATCTAAATTATGTTCATATAGTTTTTTATTTTAAGTATGTCTTAATCCCAAAATTCTAGGTGATGCAAAACTTTTGTCCACAGCTGTACTGAGCATGTACAGTGTAATAGTCTGTATATTGATTTATTTATTTTTTTAAATGAACACATTTGTAATCAATGCTATGTCTTAATATGTGAGTTCCACAGCAGCAACAAGCGTTTTAATGCATGTTATGGCCAGTGAACTCATTTTCCCCAATATTTGCTCAGTCCCTCTGAAGGGATGCTACAAGGGTTTGACTTGGTTTATAGGAGATGGCATTCATTTGGACGGAGACACGTGTGTAAAGCGGGGTAACCTCTAGAAAGTTGTAGCTATTAACCAGAATATTGTACTGTTGAATTAAACATGATTATAACACCATCGCAATTTTTTAACGTTTAATTGATAAATGTTATTAAACTTGTTTGTAATACGGCATTTTGAACAGTTGTCGGTCTGCCTGCACTGATCGCGTCACCAGTAGAACTGTCCATGGTTCTGAAACGCAGAGCCGGCAGCTGAGCGCGATGACAGCCGTGTCCCAGCGCTGAGCCCGCGGTGCTGTGCTGTCTGGCCGTTCGCCGAAGAGCGTGACACGGTGCGGATCTGCTCACAATGCCTGCGTAAAATCGGAGCGCGCTGTCTGCGGTTCGATGAAAAGCCCTGGCGCATTTTGTCAGTCTCATTTCAGGCTCGCTGACAGCTATGCAAATGAAACCTGAATTTATTTCCAGATATAACCTCAAAAAAAACGCGGCATGCAGCTCCTCTTAAAAAGCATCTCATCATTATTCACAGACAGCTCGGCGTGTTAACACCTAAAATGCTTTCAGACACAAAGGCCAAAGCGTTCTGCATATCATTGCAATTAACAGATTACAGATTTCAGGGTTTTTTTACTGTTTTTTTTTTTTTTTTGCTTAATTGAGAGAACAAAAAACGTTTTTATTTAGTCTGCAAATCCAATTTATAGAGCTCTCTGCTTTCATAAAACTGCGTTATTCATAACAATATTGCCCTAACCCCGACCTTCAGAAAAAACCTTCACCCTGAACCTTATGCTCGGCAATGTGTGTTGCACACAGATAACTAATTAATGGCGATAACAAACCATTCAGCCGGACCAGAATGTATTAGTTCACGTGCGTGCGGAAAAAAGGGGGTTGCAATTTATTTGTGTGTGAATTTGCAACGCAGGAGACGGCAAAATAATAATAAAATATGTATTTGTTCACGAGGCAGGGATAGCACGAGCAGCGTGCATTCCGCCGACTCGAGACCAACGTTTCTCCATTCTAACTTAAAAAAAATGAGTTAACCACAATAAAATAACATTGAGGAAATAATTAATAATACTAATACTACTACTACTACTACTAATAATAATAATAATAATAATAATAATAATAATAATAATAATAATAATAATAATAATAATAAGATATTTAATTGTTGACCTCAAACAACTGCGTCTCGGTGCTGTTAATTAAGACGGCAGTTTTTTTTAGATATTTCTCTCTTTTTTGGTGTGGCAGCGTGCAGGCCTCTCTCTCTCTCTCTCTCTCTCTCTCTCTCTCTCTCTCTCTCTCTCTCTCTCTCTCTGTCAGCAGCGGCGTCGATATGAATATTAATGTACCAAAAAAAAAATTGCGGGGGCGTGGGGGGGGGGGGGGGGGGGAATATAGGAGCCGCTGGTGCCGAAACCGTGAGCACCCTACAATGTGTGCAGTTAATCGAAAAAAGAGGCTGATTGGGTTTCGCTGATGACATTTTTAGTGTTTTTTTTCTGCTGGCTTCACAGACTCCGAGATAATGGGATGCTCAGTAAAGTGCGCGCCGAGCTGTTAGGGAGAATCGTTACGACAGACAGCAATTACCGTCTAACGCATACCAAAATAAATAAATAAATACATAAAACAAAAAAGATTAAAACACTAACTATAAAAGCACCCTTGAAATATAAGCGTATAAGGGTTTCAATTCGCTCTGATTCGGTTCTTCAAAGCAACGCCTTGTCCGGTGTATTATTATTATATTATTATTTCTTCTTTGTTCGTCAGCGCTGTAACCTGACTGTTGAAGAAAGTAAGCAGCCATTAGCGGTATTTAATAGGTCCCAAACACACACACACACACCATGCCCACACGCACACAGACACGCACACACCACGTGCACACACACCACACACACACTCACTCACACACACACCACATGCACACACCACACACACACACCCCACACACACCACACACACACACACACACACACAGACACACACACACACCATGCGCACACACACACACACACACACACAGACACAGACACACCATGCGCACACGCACATAGACACGCACACACCACGCGCGCAGACACACACCACACACACACACCATGCGCGCACGCACGCACACCACACACACACACACACACACACACACACATACACACACTACAAGTTCAGGGGTTTGACCAAACATTATAAAATACAATAAAAACTGACTTGCTAGTGACTAACTGTGAGTCCGTTTTTTTTTTTTTAAACAGTTCAGGAGAGTCAGGGAGCCACACAGCAGTGATAAATCACTATAATTAGTTGAGGGACATTAGGGGTCAATTGTAACGGTCTGTTCCCAAGAATGGCCCCTGTTTTTCTGTGAAGCGCTGATTTGTGCAGTAACGGATACCGAAACTCAAGCCATCCCAGCACCTCCTCTCTGTCAGGGTTACTGTACGGCTGCTGTTTTGGCCATTGTGGGCAGAACAAACTTGTCATGGGCAGATGCAAGAATTATAGTTTGACCTTGTGAAATATAAAAGCTGATCTGAGATTAGCTGCGGTGTCTAAGACCTACAAGCCAAGCAGACAAATGTTTCGGCCAGCGCTTTCTTCAGCGTGTCTTAGAGTTGCACATTAGAATTCAGACTGAGCGTTTTGGAAGTAGCTCATTTATACCAGTGGGAGAGACGCAGTGTAGCAATCGCATTGAGGTCCTTGAAGGATCAAGGCACGGGGAAGGGAACTCAGCCTGTCCTGCATCCAGTCCTTGCTGAAAAGTTCTTCTGTAATCATCAGACCCATGCTGGACCCACAGATACCCAGATCCTCTCTTGCATCACTTAAGGGATGAATTGAACACCTATGTCAGATGCATGCTTAGATGCGTTCATTTTGATCTCTGAAATTAGTAATTGTTTCCTCAATTATTTTGTTTATTAGAAAATTGCATGTAGAATTGGAAGTTACTTTTGATGGCGGTGGGTCAAAATGTTAAAGGTTAAATGTGATATCTTTGCTTTTTTTTCAGGAGAAGTTAAGGGGTTTGGGGTCTGTAGCAGTTCTACGGTCATGTTCCTGTGATCGTTCTAACTCCAAAAAAGACCTTGAGTCGAAATGTTTTTGTAGCTGAATGTATAAAGTTTCTTTTAGCGTTGCTAAATTCAGCACTATTGAGAGTTTGATAGATGTCCAAAAAAAATCTGTGTTTATCTGGGCTTGAGTGCTTCTTACTGCTATTTTCCAAAAGTAGTCTCCTGGAGCTTTGTTGAGACATCCTGAGAACTGAGCTCAAAATCAAATTACAGCAGAGAGAGAATTCACAGTGTGTGCTGCAACAAAACCCAGGGAACTGCGCCATGAACCTTGTCTTCGATCGGGCAAGCACCTGTTTAATTCCTTTGAGTTAGCATTTTCTTTAATGGTTAAAACCTAAAGTCAGAAACCCTAGATATTGTCATCGGTTGTTTTTATTTAAGCACACACAGAATACAGAATCATACGAAGGTTCTATAGAAGAAACAGCGCTTGAATCAAATTAATACATAAGTAGTGGCCATAGATATGTTATAGGCTGAAACAAGCATACCTTGAGGGAATGTTAGATATGAAAGGCTTCAATCGATGTACACAGTAAGCAGAAATGTACAGTGAGGGAGAGAGCTCTGCAAGAGGTCATCTAAATAAAACAATAAACTCAAACGCAGCTTAATAAAACGGACGCAAACCTGACCTGATAGTCTTTTCAATCCTAATAAAGCACCTGCGCCTTTTCGCTGAGAGACAGAATCTCAAATAATAAGGGAGAATGCTTGTTTAAACTTTCACAGGTTTCGCCTGCCACACTGCGCGCCTCACGCCTTTTTAATAAGTGCTAATAAATTCACTTCACAGCTCGGGGGGTAAATATAAACCTGACGTGCGAACTCTTCAGTCTGCGTTATATCACAAGATGTGAGAGCTGCCATCCCGAGCAAGTTAGCACGGAGCACGCGCTCTTAATTAGGCGCTCGCTGACTCACACTCCTGCCATTGGAAGAACAGGGACACCGAGGCCATGGTTCGAGCCTTATAGCTGACTGACACTTTGTAGTGCTGTCGTGGTCGATGGTAAACCTCTGAGCTTGCCCACACTAGAGCACAATGAAACGACAACAGATTTGTATTTTGCATGCAGCGTGGAGCCAGGGACAGACTGGATGTGGGTCAGAATGCATAGAGGAAAACCTCCAGCTGATCTGGGCGAATGAAAGCCTCAGGGATGCAATTCTGCACAGCAGGTAATAAATCACAAACGCCTCATCCGAGCTCTTCCACGAAGGCCAGCCTCGCGTTTCTGAAATCGGAACAGCGCAAAATCAGTTCTCTGACCTGTTTCTTCCAGAACCAAGATATTACGACAGAACAACAGGAAACAGATCAAACCATCCTGAATCCTCTTGAGTAAAGCTGAGCGATGCTTTGCACAGCACACAGCGGCTTCAACGGGGGCCACTATATTGTAATGTGGCCCCTCAGATTGTTTTTGATTGATTCCTTTGATCACTGTCTGTCTGTCTACGCCAAGTTCTTACTGAGACACTTTCTTCCAGTTAAGTGCACAGCTTTTTGACTGATCTTTTTGTCCCCTCTAGAGCGAGGTAATTAGAATGAGGGAGGGATCAATTCTGGGTGTGACCCAGTCGATCGGACCATCGCTTTGATTTTGGGACGGTCCTTTGATATCCCAGAGTGCTTTATTCCTATGTGTTAAAGAGCTGTGCATTAAGAGAGAGCTTTGATCAGGGCACTCAAGAGACACTCCAAACATCACTGCTGATCTCAGATCAGCTGCTAGATGCTGTGGGATAGTGGTGGTGGTGGTGGAGATAATCTTGACATTACTACTACTATTATTAGTAGTAGTATTATTAGTATTATTATCTTCCACATTATATGGCGCACGGTTTTGTTGTGTCCAGTAAAACCACTATAGCCTGGTTAATATTACTGGTGGCTCCAGGCGTTTTCTGTTGAAGTCCAACTGTAGCCATTCCATCTTCATCCAGGGGTACGTTGCCCCATAAACCTGCCAACCACATAACCTTCGCCAATGCAGCTGCCAGCCCATCGCATGCAACTCCACCACACAACATGGGGTGCGCGTGTGGTAACCCAGATCAACAATGTCGTTGATTTTCACCCTTTATATAAATACCGTTTTCCAGACATACAGCACCTGCTCCTTAATAAAGTCAGAAGTTAAGCAAAGTCGTCCTGATCAGTGCCCTCCAAGGAGACAGGGGCAATGTATAAAGTGATGCTGGTGGCACTGTAAGAGGGCAATCTGTGTGTCCTTATGGACCACAATAGTAACAACCACCTTACAAATAGTATTAAGGAAGGTTCTTATTATGATAGAGCATTGACTACCCTTAAGTATTCTGAGGATAGCCAAGCTGTGTGACTCTGTTTCTTAGACACATGGATCAGTGGGTCATGTTGCAACCATGATCTGTGTAGGCATACAGTCTGCTGGGCATGCACTGAAGCCAGCAGGTGAAGCTTTATGTGCTGCCTGTGTAACAGTACTGCCACCCCGCAATCAGGAGTCTTTTCAGAAGCCTGGATAGTTAGTAAGCGTGGCCGTCAGTGATCCGCGCAGGAACAAAAGATAACCATACACATGTAATAGGACATTAAACCGTTAAGAAATGAAAATGCAGGCAATATTTAGTTTCCCTTTCAGCTCACGTCTCTGCGCTCTGATGTGTATCCTCGTGTCAGCAGACACTAAGTGTGTATTACGGCAGAGCCACTGTGCTGCGTCTGCCTGTTGGAGAGCGCAGACGTGCGCTCTGAGAGACGAGGAGCTGCAGAAAGCACACGTCCCTGTGCACCAGGGAAGATGGATCGCTTGAGCAAACACACACACACACACAGACACACACACAAGAAACTGGAATTGATCTTTCCAACAAAGGCCATATTGCAGTTCTGCATTTTAAAGAGCTCCCCTCCTCCCTGCTTCCCCACCTCCCTCCCTCCCTCCCTGCCTGCTTTCTAGCTAAATTCATACTTGATCTTTAAAAAAAACACACACACGCACACACACACACACCATCACGATGGCATCATTCATTTGGAACAAACGTACCATTAGAGATGGAAGGATTCATTGATTATCGCTGGTCATGGCTTTTATTTTCCTAACCTCAAGTAAACATTCATCGATTGATTTATCCCCCTACTCGGTGCCTCCTTGTGTGTATTATATTGCTGGCACAGGCATGTTTTCTCTTGTATTTTTGGGGTTTTGTAGCGGTTTGTACCTGATGATGATTTCAACTCTACTCCTGCAGTATTCCGAATGAGACAAGTAGTTTTTTTTATTATTATTTTCTCCCCAATTTATTTGTACATGGATCAGATGTCCATCAACAGTATCACCAATATTTCTGTATATTACCCTCACCAAATGGTTTTCAGCTGCAATACACTGGCACTGCAATGGTGAGGCAATGGGAAGGTAATAACTATAGGGTCAGGGGTTACGTTTCCACATTGACTTGCCAATGGTGTCACAGTAGTTTGAATCAATGCACATTGGTAATTACAGTGCCAGTGTGATACTGCATGAAGCCAATTGCATTTGAGATCAATTGCTGGTAATTCTGCTCATTTTTCTTTACGGAATAAGATCTTCAAATGGAGAAAGAAACGGGAGTAGCATTCAATTGGAAATCTGGTTCTGTTTAGATTGTGGTAGGCTTTTGAATGGGCTGCTCCGCCTTTAAAGAGAGCTTTGTACAATGCCAAGCACGCGCATTTGAATAGGTGCCCCAGCACCCATGAAAAGAGTTCCCCTCCTTTCAGATTCGGAACCTCGGGGCTAAAACCTGCTCCTCCGTCCCTCTGTCCCGGGGCATTGAAAATCAAGACTATAAAAGTCTCCCCCAGCCCCCAGCCCATTCCCCAACACACACAAACACACACACACAGCACCATATGCCAGCAATTAGTGATGCAAAGCTTACATCTGCTGCTACCTCTGCAGCCGAGGAACATCTATATTAAATCTAAAAGTGAACACTTTAGTTGCCTGGCCATGTGTTGGAGGGTTGTATAGAATTCAAAATCCTAAAAGGTATTGACAATGTCAACCCAGGGGACTTTTTCGACCTGAAAAAAGAAACAAGGACCAGGGGTCACAAATGGAGATTAGATAAAGGGGCATTCAGAACAGAAAATAGGAGGCACTTTTTTTAAACAGAGAATTGTGGGGGTCTGGAACCAAGTCCCCAGTAATGTTGTTGAAGCTGACACCCTGGGATCCTTCAAGAAGCTGCTTGATGAGATTCTGGGATCAATAAGCTACTAACAACCAAACGAGCAAGATGGGCTGAATGGCCTCCTCTCGTTTGTAAACTTTCTTATATTTCTGTTGAGTTTGAGCCTATATTCATGTAAGATTGGCCTGGCTTTCGAATTATGAATCTTGAAAGTATGACGTAGTTACTTCGTTATTTACTGTGCAATGTGAAAAGTTTGTGAGACAGACAGTTTCACCGATTTCATGTTACATGCAGCAAAAGGTGCATAATTACTACATTTAGGTAATGCTCTGATAATGTATACTTTATATACACATTTGGTGCCGTAAATAAGATATTTGATTTGAAACACTAAGTTGTAAATTCGGTGGTGCTGTACAGATAAAGGCATTAGAAAGTCAAAAAACAATAGCAAATTTTCTGGATTCGAATATCCTTATCGCTCTAGTTTAAAAATCAGAGCTGGAGTGGATTGCTCACAAACATGTGCCAGTCCAAACACTACAGCAAGCTAATCAATTTAACACACGGTGTCAAGTACCCATTATAGTTAATTTGTGATGAATCTCTGTCTAACACCTGAACACACACGGTACATTATCACCAAGGATACCCTGTGTTGTGTTTTACACTTGTTTCAACCCATAAGAGGAACCACTTAAAAAAAAAAAAAAAACGCACACACACACACACACACACACACAAAGCACGCTGGAATGACGTCAAGCTACATCCTAACTTTGATCTCAAGTACCGTACTTCTTAAACAAATGAACTGTTTATACTTTTGGTGTACGAGAAAACGAATATGATGAAGGCATTTGCAAATTGTTGTGTATTTTTAGTTTTGCAAATGAAGCTTCGATTTTATCTGATGACGTGTACGTTTTTAAACATAACAGACTCAGCAATATTTTATAGCTCTGTGCTCTCTCTCTCTCTCTTTTTTTCTCTCTCTCTCTCTCTCTTTCTCTCTCTCTCTCTCTCTCTATCTCTATCTCTCTCTCTCTCTCTAAATATCAAACTGGGTTTGGATAGTCTGCAACAGTAGCTTTCTTTTAGCAGAAAAGAACACATTTACTTTAATATTATTTATTTAGTTATTTAGTTATTTATATATTTAGGCGACTTGCAGGTTTTACAGGGCAGTACAGGCTTGCAATGTAAGCTTAATATTTAAATACAGTATGGTTTACAGGAAGTGCAGTAATACTATTAGAATACAATATGAACTAGGATGCAGCAAGTTAGGATTACAACAGATATATCTACAAAGACATTGTAGTACAATTGTGCCTCAGCTGAGGATCCAGTAACGTGGTGCTGAGGTCAGGCAAGGCCAGTGCAGAGCAGGAGGGGTGCAGTCTAAACAGGTGGGTCTTGAGGAGGTGGAAGGAAGGCAGCGAGAGACAGAGCTGGTGTGTCTGACAGATGGCTAACATTAGTGTCTTTATCAACCCATCCTGTGCAATCTATTCTCACTGGAGGAAGGAGAGAGAGAGAGAGATGGGGGGTGTGAACATTACCTTTAATCTGCAGTGCACAGGGTATTGGTTTGGTCTAGCGCTGGTCCCTTTAACTCTGCACATCAACGCGCCATGTGGAATTCACTGCTGGAGCCTCTTGTTTACTCGCAGGATCTGAAAGCAGTGATATGCATTTGAAGGTGGAAGGCTTTGTAATGCTGGTTGAAGTTTCAATGCAATGAAATTGTGCAGCACTGACTTCAGATCCTGTGTCCCTGTCTGCACTTGATCTGACTTGCAGGCTGCAGCCTCAGTGATAAAGCTGGCATGGATATTGAGGGTTGCTTTTTCCATTATTTATTTTTTATTTAATGTGGACAATTATTTTACCCCCCTGATTTTCTCCCCAATGTAGAATGTTCAATCATTCCTTCCCCTCACCGCAGCAATTCCCCGCACAGCTGCTGAGGAGGACTGAAGGTTCAGCGGGCGTCCTCCGATCCCACGACCGATCCAGCTTCCTCTTCCACACCCAGGAACTCCAGAGCAGATGTGAGCGAGCTACCACCCCCTGGAGGACAAGCCCTGCAGGTGTCTGCTCTGAGCTCACTGGGAGCCTGGCCGGTAGGGCGATGAGGAGGAACAGTCCCTGCCGATTTTGCCTCCCTGACCCACGGGAGCACCAGAGCCAATGCGACTCTCCCTTCAGAGTCCCCAGCGAAGACCAGCGACTCCGCACAGCCAGGAGGTGAACCTGCGCTCTCCTGACTGTATGACTCACCCTGCGCACCACGCGGCCGTGCCTTTACCAGGTGAGCCACTCAGGGACCACAGAGTTTTTAAATTGGGCCATAAAACTGAAGACTTGGGTTCGACTGACTTTTCAGCTGGGGGGAAAAAGCGTTTGGGTTCCTATAAACCCTGTCATAAATGGAAAACAAACGTGGAAAATGATGCAGTGGGATTGAATTACGTGATCATAGTGATCGGACCTCTGAAATATGGAGCGATCACGGAGCAGGGCCTGGTTGCCCTGAGGGAATATTAGTTTGTGCTGACCAACCGCAGTCATTCCCGAGGTTACCAGGTCCTGCTTTCATTTCTGCATTATGCATGTGTTCATTTATTTCACTGATCTCTATCCATGCAGCTTTTAGAAAGGGCTGGAGTGGGGAGCTCAGTGGCAGCTGAGTCTGGACCTTCAGTAAACCGAGACGTGTGCCTTTTGAACTGAACCACGGCACATGACGTGCGTCCAGTTCAATTGTGAAGAAAGTCAGAAGTGCCATGCTGGGCTGTGGTTTGCATGGCTACAATTATTATTATTATTATTTGTTTATTTAGCAGACGCCTTTATCCAAGGCGACTTACAGAGACTAGGGTGTGTGAACTATGCATCAGCTGCAGAGTCACTTACAATTACGTCTCACCCGAAAGACGGAGCACAAGGAGGTTAAGTGACTTGCTCAGAGTCACACAATGAGTCAGTGGCTGAGGTGGGATTTGAACCGGGGACCTCCTGGTTACAAGCCCTTTTCTTTAACCACTGGACCACACAGCCTCCTGAGTACTGTAACAGCATGGTCGAGGGGGTGTTTACATGGGATGTATTTGTGCTATTGCTGCATAATAATGATGCTGTATAAAGTAAAATAAATAGATTTGTATTACGGCACCATATATATGGTACCACAGTATATAATCTTGACATGCCTAGCTAAAAGTGCATTCAATTATTAATACCGTTCTTCATGATTTTAAAGTTAGAAATTGTTCATTTAAAACCAGGTAGCCTTGAGTATTGTGACATATCTTAATACTGTTTCTAGGAGTCCAAAGAAAATCAAAGTACTTTTTAACACACCACCTTTCATTTGGAGAGAGGAGTATGACTGTACATTGTTAATCAAACAATAGCACGAAAGCTACCTTTTGAGACCGCCAGTTGAGAAAGGGCTTTAGTGGAAAATACTGTACGCCAAGCAATGAGACAAGGAGGGAGGCACTTTGCTAATCTTTCGATACCCAAGACCTCTCCCTCTCCCTCTCTCTCCTCCATCCCGAGCAATCCATCTCTAAAAGCACTGTAATGGAAGCTTGAATCAATAGTACATTAGGCTTTCAGGAAGCCAAGCCCTATTAAAAATTAATGACAGAGATCAGGCATCAAGCAGCTGGGAGTAGGGGGAGAAAACAGGGTGGAAACTTCTCGGAACTTCGTCTTTTAATAGAACAGGAGGCTGGAAACTGCAAGGGTCCAGGAGAGACTGTGTGTGTGTGTGTGTGTGTGTGTGTGTGTGTGTGTGTGTGTGTGTGCGTGCGGGCGTGCGTGCGTGCGTGCGTCCCTGGATCCCATGCAATGAGACAATCCTAAAGAAACACGCGTCTCCATTACATAGAAAAATCTTCTTTTAAAGGTTCATCTGCAAAGGCTAACAATATAAAGTTGGAAATAACACAAGGGCATATGTGTGTAACCTGCCACAGTCCTAATGTTTTCCTGTGTGTGTAGAATTCTATGCACAGCTGTGTGCAAATTGCATTACAACATTGCTTCTGTAGTTTTGATTTGTTGTGCTTAGGAAATGAAAACACTGTCACTGAAAATCATGGAAAATTGTCAAAAGAGTGATTAGTGATTGTCTAATTTAATTGATGACTTTAATAGGCCACACATGCAATTCATTTCAAATAGTAAGAGAAAAGGAACACGGAGCCACAAATGGTAAAATGCATGACTTTTTAGAAGTTGTTTAAGATGCCTAATTCAAGCACAAAGTGGTCGTTTCACACATGAGGGTCATATTGTTTCTACATCACTTGACTTGAAAATGTAAATTCTCACACCCAAAGGTTTTCCTGCAGGTCGGTATATAAAGAATATCACATCTTGAGGTGTTCATATACGTTCGCTTGTGCAAATTGGCAAGGTGATTTCTCCTCCAATGCACCCCTTTCTTTAAGGCGATCATTATACAAGCTCAGTCTTATTATGGGATGTTCAAAGAAGTCTGTCACCTGAGCAACAAGGAGTAATATCTGGAAGTGTGAAGTCTGCAAAGAAAGAAAGAAAGAAAGATAAAAGTCGCGCAGTTTGTTCTTGGACAACCTGTGCAGGTCTTTCGTTTTTCATTGTTCACGCTGATGATTAGAGAGAAAAAAAATAATCCCTACCCGAATAGTGCTGGACAATAGCACTGTGAGTTTAAGCTACTGATCTAGATAGGGATAATGTGAGATCTTGTATAAAGGGATCAGCCTTTCACTGGGTAAGCTCTAGTTTTGGGTGGTAATCCCCCAGTGATATTAGCCAATATTTCTTCCTGTAATTAGATTAGACTAGTTCTGCAATGGGTTTAGCTGACATATGGACCCCCCCCCCCCCTCCAACACACACACACACACACTCCCACACACACACACCCTCAGCAGCAGATGTGAAATCAAAGCTCAGAAGCAACATAAGAAAGTCTGTCTCTGTAGATTTTGTATTGGTTGCATCTATCTATCTATCTATCTATCTATCTATCTATCTATCTATCTATCTATCTATCTATCTATCTCTATCTATCTATCTATCTATCTATATATAGTTGGGGAATGGGGGGGGACTGTAATGCAGTATTTTCTTTATAAAAAAATCTGCCAATTCTTCAGTATCTATAACAGAATATTTATTTTTTATTTGTATATTATTATTATTATTATTATTATTATTATTATTATTATTATTATTATTATTATTATTATTATTGATTTGGCTTTAATTGACTCTCATTGAAGGATCCCTTTTAAAATAATATAATAATAATAGTTTGCCCCTTTTCTTCCATTTCAATGAGATTTTTTTCAATCTAACTGGCTGCAGTCGGGGCGTTTTGATGCCTTTTTCTTTGCTAAGAGCCCTGTTGGTTCACATGATTCGTGTTGTGAGGGTTACAGGTTCAGGTCTTGGAGCACAGTGTGCCACTCAGAGGACAGTGCTTCTGCAAACACTGCAGAAAAATACTAGGGCTGCACCTCCAAGGTACAAAAAAACAGAAGGGCCTCTGTTAAAAGGTGAAACTCTCTAGAAATCCTACATTCATCCAATAGGAAACTGTGATAATATTACTGCTATAGTATTGACAACCCATTCATATTGCATGTCTATTGCAGTGATATTGTATCCCTGATTGATCTAACTTGAAATTTATGGTGCTGGCATTTAGTGTCCCGGGAAGGCATATTGAAATCCCGGGACACCTTCCTCAAAACCGGGACGATCCTGAGGAAAACGTTGACAGGTGGCAACCCTAATCCAGCCACAATCAGACCACATGATTTGCAGCCAAAGCGCTACTGCCGTGCGAAGAAAAGCCTTTGAATGTTTGAAATGACATCAGGCTGGAGGT